>NW_022196891.1:26512745-26525461 GCF_008632895.1 Mastomys coucha | reverse complement strand
TCTCTCTCTCTCTCTCTCTCTCTCTCTCTGCCTGTCTCTCTCTCTGCCTGTCTCTCTCTCTGTCTCTCTGTCTCTCTCTCCCTTTCTCTCTTTCTCCCTCTCTCTCTCTGTGTCTTCCTCTCTCCCATCTCCCTCTCCTTCTCCTCCTTCTCCCCTCCCTTCTTCTTTCCATCTTTCCCTCCCTTTCTTTTTCCCTCCCTCATGCCTCTAAACACATGACTTAGAAACTTAAAGAAGTCAGTTTTCACTAAGTAAGATCACAGCTTTCATCCTTATTTCAACATGTCTTTGGGGAGGTAGCATTTAGTTAATAATCTTGCTAGTATTTACAGATCTACGGGATATACTCCGGGAGTCAGCTCTCAGAAGCTCCAGTGTAGACATAACCCACCTCTCCTGTGTTCACTTCTCTCGTGTCATTTGAGCTTCTCTACCTGATACTCGGTCAATTATTAGCGACTGCAGAGCTTTGGCGAGACAAGACACATTTCCACAGAGGAAGCATCACTAAGGCCTTAGTAAGAGATTGAGTGTTTTCTGCAGACCCATACCACTTTGAGTTTCACTATCCCAAAGACAATATAGAACATGTTATGTTAGTAATGGGGATCACACCAATTTAGATCTCCTGATTTTTTAAAAAAATTACATTGCTCTCAAAAAGTTTTAACTTCTAACTTGAATGTCGATTTTCTGGTTTCTGTTGGCCTTTTAAAACACAGGAACACTGTGGATGCCTCTCTCTTTGGTATTTCTTTTATTGTTGTTGTTTAAATTAATAATGCTAATTAACTAATTTTATATCCCAATCATAGTTTCTTCTCCCTCTTCTCCTCCCTACTCCATCCATTTCTCTTCAGAAAAGGGAAAGCCTCCCATGGCTATCAGCCAGCCATAGCATATCAAGCTACAGTAAGGCTAGGCACCTCCTTTCCAATTGAGGATAGATAAGGTAACCCAGTAGGAGAAAAGAGTCCCAAAGACAGGCAACAAATTCAGAGACAGCCTGTGATCCCACTGTTAGGATTCCCACATGAAAACTGAACCACACAACTGTAACATATGTGTGAAGGGTCTAAGTCAGTCCCAAGCATACTCTCTGGTTGACACTTCAGTCTCTGTGATCTCTTATGGACCAAGGTTAGTTGGTTCTATAGGTTTTTCTTGTGGTGTCCTCGACTCCTCTGGCTCCTACAATTTTTCTTCCTCTTTATGGGATTCCCCAAGCTCTGGCTAATGATTGGCTGTGGGTCTTTGTATCTGTTTCCATTAGTCTCTGGGTGAAGCTTCTCTGATGGAATTATGCTAGGCTCCATTCTATTGTACTCCTTTGTATCTCCGAGGCAGACTCTGTAAGATTCCTGAACTTTCTACCCCTGTGGGTTTCTGATACTTGTTTTTTGTCCTCGTCAAGGTGCGGCTATTAATTCACTGTCTTTATGAGTTTCCCTAAATATCTCTGTATGTAGGGTCAACATTTGCACCCCATTATGCACAAGATTTCTGATTTTCAACAAATTTTAGGTAATTGAACTGAATCCCTAAGTCCACTAGAAATGTCATTTTGGTTATCTGTTGTATTCCCAGCACCTGTCTCAATATTCACTCTGTGGTTTATTCATTAATTTATTCAATTGCCTTCTATAGAGCATTTCATTAAGTGACAGTGACCATACATGGGTTGCTGATAGTCTAGTGGAGAAGAACAGGAAGGGGACATTCATGTAAAACAATCCCTGGAACTGACAACTGCATTAGGAGAAGAGCTATCTTTGTGACAGTGTGGAAATCCTGGAGGGTTTCGTTTAGCTGCTATGACTCATGAGAAATGGAATTTGCTGAATGACAATTTCTTTTCAAACAAAAACAATTGAGTATCTGTACATGCAACATCTAAAGAGAATTTTGAGATCTGTGTGCTTAAGGAGTGCGAAGAACACTTGATGTGGCTCGTGTGAATAACGAAAGGGTGAGTGTGGGAAGTGGTGGATGGTAAACACTTTGTTTCTCTTGCCACTCAGGGGGAGCTTTGCCCTTCATAGTGGCATGTTTGCATATCAGCATGTGGTTCAGAAGTTTCTCATATAGGATGCTGGAGATTTGTTCTCTGAACATCTCTGGAGATCCCAATACAAGTTTTCCTCAGATAAAATAATGAGAAAGCTTATCAGTATACAGTGGGTAGCTCAAGGGAGACAATTGTATAGGCAATGTGGGGACTGTGGAGAGAGTATCTAGCCACTGTGGGGTAAGGATATTAACAATAGGATTATCAGTCTTAACGAAGATGATGACCAGTTTGTAGTTCTCCTTAGCCACTACTAACCTTATGCAATATAGCATGGCACCTGCGCCAGTCTGTGAGAAAAGGCATTGATTGCTTTGGACCTCCCACAGCATGACCATGCTCTGGAAGACCCAACAAGCAGCTGAAAGAGTCAGAGGCAGATATTTGCACCCAACCAATGGACAGAAGCTGCTGACCCCTGTGGTTGAGTTAGGGAAAGGCTGAAAGAAGCTGAGGAGGAGGGCGACCCTGTCAGAGGACCAGCAGTTTCAATTAATCTGGACCCCCGAGATCTGTCAAACACTGGACCACCAAACAGGCACCATACACCAGCTAATATGAGGCTCCCAACACATATGCAGCGGAGGACTGCTGGGTCTGTGTTCATTCAGAGATGATGCACCGAATAACCCTCAAGAGACTGGAGGCCCCAGGGAGTTTAGAGGTCAGGTGGGGTGGAGGGGGGTGGAGACATCCTCGTGGAGACATGGGGTTGAGGAGGAGGTATGGGATGTTGAACAGTAGGAAGGTGGACCATGGGGGTAGGGATAAAATCTGGAGTGTGAAAAAATAAATAAGTAAATAAAAGAAAAAAGAAAAGGCATCGAAATACATGTTCTAATTCTCAATAATCTAGTTACCATCAACCTTCTCTTATTACTCAACATATCACATGACTTGGGCCTCATAAAAGCCTCTTAGGTAATTCATCACTGTTTCTGTTTAACAGATGAGAAAAGGAGAGCATGGAGAGCCAAAATAGCATTCAGCATTACACAATACATACATAGAATATGGGATAAAATCAAGGTATCTCTGACTTTTCTTCCTACACCAGGCTACTTTGCAAATAGCTGTGGTATGGCTCCCAAGGAGGGGTGGGGCAAGCAAGCAAGCAAGAAAATGCTACATACGGTCATTTGCTCCCAACAGAACTGAACAAGAATTTGATTTTATGGAAGTGAGAAGTACAGGTAATCCAACTAATGTGTGTCAAGATGGATCTTGCACATGACAGAAAGCAAAGTCTGAGAGGTTTAAGCAAAATCAACACTTACTGATTCTTATGGCTGAAAATTACATGACAGACTTTAGGGATCAATCATTCAGGGAGCCATAAAATAACTCCATATGACTGGTACTGCTGGTAAGATGGCTTCATCCTGCAAGGCTCAGGACAAAAGTTTAGGGAGCTTTCCTTTCCCCCAGCAACCCCTGCTCATTGCTCTTCTAGCTGGTCCAGGATCCATCTCAGAATCTCTGATTGCTATTTGGGAGTGTAGTATTGGCCCTGCACCCACCCTAAGGTAAACACCACTTCGATGCATCAGAATATATGCAGTAGGCACATGAGGTTTTCTTGAGATTACAAAGGGAAACTTCCATGGGGTGGAAGCCAGAGTGGCAAATACCCACAGTGTTCAGTGAAAACGGAATAGAATAACTCACCTTAGCTTTTTATGAATGTGGCAGAACCAAGTAAACTTACTGATTAATTAAACGATGCTCTCCTAGATTTCCTCATTTGTTTAAGGCATCCCACCACACCAATGATAATTATCTTAGCAAGAAATTTTATTTTTGATGATTTCTAAACAGATGCAAGCAAAAACATGCTAACCCTACATGAGTGTTTTTCAAATATGAACCAAATCCATTCAAATAAAGTTATACTGCAAACAACTAATGGAATTCTGTCTTTTGTTTTCAAAATAACCCAGTATTCAATCAAATTCAAGTCCATTCTTGAGCTTTAAATGAATTTGTTTGTACAGATAGCCACAGTCATTCCTTGGCCCAAACACATGGGTTCCTTTAATCCTTTAATCAATATTTCCTTCTAGCTATTCATTTATTTTTTTTTTCTCTCAAGATCATTCATTTCTCCGAGGAAAGAGGCAAAGCTGACTGACTCATCTCCTTGCTTTGGTGGCTTACTACAAAGCAGATTAGCTTTCAAATTTCACTTACAAAACGGTTTCAAATATTACTGTTTGGTGATCTTCTATTTTATGTCTGGTTGTATGTAGTTGCTTTAAATGTCATTACAATAATACGATAAATTAATTATGCTATTAAAAATCCCTACTTCCTCTGCTGTTAACTGAAACCTCACTGAAGTCACAGTCACAAGTTCACCTTCTCAGCTCCAACCAGTTTCTTCAAATACTAAGGAGAAGGCGTAAGTAATCAATACTGCTATAACTCAATGTAGTAATCAATACTGTTAAAACTCAATGTTACCTTCTGTAAGTGGGCTTTGCTTATGATTCCCAAGAAGTTGGCCAGGACTAGAATATACTCTTTAGCCAGGTATCACATTTAAATTCAAGAGGCAGAGAGAAGGTGGTAGGGCATGTGACCCTCTTTATATCTCTGTGTAAGAAAATGTAGGAAACCCAGAAGAAGGAGAAATGTCAGAGAAACTAGTAGAGTGATTGACAGGGTAGAAGGGACTGTCTGGGTGAAATGTCTCCAGGTGAAGAGTCATCTTAGGTAAACAAAGAGAAGAGGTCAATGAAGTGGCTTTTACAGTCTAGGTAGTAAAAGGCCAGCTGGTATCCAGCTATGGCACAGACTTTAAGAAGCCAGCTTTTATTTGACTTGCCAGGGATATATGACTGTATTTGGAACTAGAAAAGTGAGAGTAATTTGTTTACATTGGCACTTACTTATCTAGCCCCTCTGACTCATTAAATACTTATAAATATGTGATTTCACCAGTAGCTTTGCTCTCTAGCTTTCTTCCTACTACACCATGAGTATATTATTTTCATTTCTAGGCATGGCACATTATAAAATATTGGTATTAATGATATTTATACAAATTAAATTGCACCATTATGTTTGCAAAATGTGGTCCACATCTATCAATGCAACAAATTACAGATGCAAAACACTACTTAAACTGCATAATGACAGCACATTCTAAAATGTATCCCTGAGCACTAGTTAAGAATTCCAGGGGAAGAGAGAAGAATTATATACAGCTAGGAAATGGATACATATAAATAAATAACGAATTCTTGGAAAAAAGGTTTACACAATCAAATATATGTCTCAAAGACACGCTAATGAGTTGTCCCTCAAAGTGGAGAGACTTTTGTAAGTATCCAGAAGCTGGAAGCTCCCACAGCAGCTATTTTCTGTAGCAATGGGGTTCTCCTAGAATATGAACACTGAGAGTAAACCGGAATGTATGATGTCAGGGCGAGTGCTAGAAAGTATGTATGAAGTCTGCCTTCTGTCTTCTCTGGAGTAAGCCATGTTTTGACACATGGCACACGGGAACACAGCAGTCATGATTGATCCCAGTATTCTTGGCTCTTTGATCTCTGAACTAAACACCAAATGTTTATTTCATACCAAATTCTAAGGCTAGTGCCAGACATGTAGGAAAGTCTGTTCCATGCAAGGCAAGATATGAAGAAAAAAGACACCCAACAAAAATACCATAAACCATGGGTCATGAGCCCTCATTGTTACTGAACTAGCATTAAAAACATGAAAAATAAAGAACAGGATGCCATCTACCATCCAAATGACTGCAAGTTCAGACTCTGATAATATTTCAAACACTGATCATCTGGCTTATATTCATCAATCAAAAAGTCCTCAGACAGATGGGACAGACCCGTCTACATTTATGGAATGTCACTCCTAGTAGGAAGGGTAACCACATGTAAGAATGATGTCTGTCTGGAAGGCTCACTTCAGCCTCACTAAATATTATTTTCTTGACATTTTGAAAATATATACATACCTATATGCATATATAGTCTTAGAATATAATATTATAAATGCTATACATATGTAAACTCTTTATAAATATACAAACATAAGTATATATGTGTGTGTGTGTGTGTGTGTGTGTGTAATTTTGCATACCAAACAGATTCTAAACAACTTAAATGTTGGGATCACTTCCTGGGCAATGTTCAATATGTGACACTTTGAGAGAACATAAATAAAGATGCAGCTATCATGATAAGAACTGCAGCTGCTTTATACCAGACCATGTGGGGAAGTGACCCGGCAGCTTTTACACTGGAACAGTTTGAATTCCAAATAGGGGTGAATGTGAAAGAAAGAAAGAAACATGAACAATGAGCTCTAGCAAATGGAGGCCTCGTGCTTGTCCATCCAAGCTGTGGTTTCTAGTGGCCCATAGTGCGAAGGTGAGGCTGGAGCTCATACAAACAGCTTCTTCATGGGTTGGGAGCAGCAGAGTCTCCAAAAGCCAGCTGGAGACATTCCAGGGGCTTTCTCAATATCCTGTTGGTACCTCAAGGTACTCCTTTAAAATTAGATTTTGGTGCCAAATCTTTTGACATTTTGATTGGATACAAAATTCACAGCATCAGGCATTTCAATGACTGCCAACACTCAAGCTTCAGTGTAGAAAACACACAGACACTTTCACTTACGGACTGTAGATGGAGCTGGCTAGATTCCAGAATTGATTAACAATGGAGCAAACCATTAAAAAGTAACTTCACATAAAATGAGATTTCTTCCATGTAATTTTTAAACTATGAGTCATGTGCTGAAAATATATTTGTTCAGAATATGGCACAGCATTGGTTTTAAACAATAGAATTGTTTAAAAATGATGGTTCCTGAATTGCTTTATGTTTATAGTTTTCTTTTATGCAAATGAATGTTTATCCTGCATATATGTCCATGAACCCTTTGTGTGCTTGATGTCTGTAGAGGCCAGAAGCAGTTATTGTATCCCCAGCAACTAGAAACACACATGATTGTAAGCTATCAAACTGGTGTTGGACTAGAACTCGGTTCCTCTGGAAGAATATCAAGCACTCTTAACCTCTGACCTATTTATCTATTGAGATTTTTGTTAGTAGTACATGTTGAAGTCTGGGCTAGTGACACCTCCAGAAGTTATTTTATTGTTCAAGATCATTTTAGCTATCCTGGATTTTCTGTTTTTCCATATGAAGTTGAATATTGTCCTTTCAAGGTATGTGAAGAATTGTGTTGGAATTTTGATGGGGATTGTATTGAAACTGTAAATTGCTTTAGTAAGATGGCCATTTTCACTATGTTAATCCTACTGGGATCCATGAGCAAGGGAGATCTTTCCTTCTGGTATCTTTCTCAATATCTTCTTTAAGAGAATTGAAGTTCTTGTCATACAGGTCTTTCACTTGTCTTGTTAGAGTTACAGCAAAGTATTTTATGTTATTTGTGGCTATTGTGAAGGGTACTGTTTCCGTAACTTCTTTTTCAGCCCAGTTATCATTTGCGCAGAAGAGAGACACTGATTTCTTTGTATTAATTTTGTATCCAGCCACTGTGCTGAAGATATTAATTAGCTGTATGAGTTCTCCAGTAAAATTTTGGGGGTCACTTATGCATCCTAGCATATCATCTGAAAATAGTGTTTCTCTGACTTATTCCTTTCTAACTTGTTTCCCCTTGATTTCCTTTAGTTGTCTTATTGCTATAGCTAGGACTTCAAGTACTATATTGAAGAGATATGGGAACAGTGAACCAATGTGTCTTGCCCCCAATTTTAGTGGAAATGCTTTAAGATTCTCTCCATTTAATTTGATGTTGGCTATTCGCTTGTTATTTATTGCGGTTATTGTGTTTAGCTATGTACCTACTATCCCTACTTTCTCCAAGACACTTATCATGAAGGAGTGTTGGATTTTGTCAAATTCTTTATCAGCTTCTAGTGAAATGATTAGATTTTTTTGTTTTCTTTTAGTTTATATATAGTTTTTTCTTTTAAGTTTCATATATAGTGAATTATATTTTGGTATTAGTATAGAAACAGACAGGTGGATCAATGGAATCAAACAAAAAAACACATAAATAAACACACATACTTATGAACACTTGATTTTTGACAAAGAAGACAAAACTATACAATGCATATTCAACAAATGGTGCTGGTCTAACTAGATGTCTGCATGTAGAAGAATGCAAATAGATCCATATTCATCACCCCTCACAAAACTCAAGTCCAAATAGGGTCAAAGATCTCCATGTCAAAACCAGATACTCTAAATCTAATAGAACAGAAAGTGTGGAATAGCCTTGAACTCACTCGCACAGGAGACAACTTCCTGAACAGAACACCAATGACTCAAGCACTGAAGACAAGAATTAATAAATGGGACCTCATGAAACTGAAAAGCTTCTGTAAGTCAAACAACACCATCAATAGGACAAAAGTACAGATTACAGATTAGGAGAAGATCTTCATTAACCCTACATCTGACAGAGGGCTAATATAAAAAAATATGAAGAACTCAAGAAGTACAATACCAACAACCCAAATAACCTAATTAAATATTGGGGTAGAGAGCTAAGCAGAGAATTATCAACAGAGGCATGTTGAATGGCAAAGAAATACCTAAAGAAATATTCAATGTCCTTAGTCACTAGGGAAAATGCAAATCAAAATGAATCTTAGATTCTATCTTACACCTATCAGAATGGCAAAGATTGAAAACTCAAGGGACAGTACATGCTGGCGAGGTTGTAGAGCAAGTGGAACACTCCTTCCCTGCTGGTGGGAGTGCAAACTTGTACATCTACTCTGAAAATCAGTTTGGTGATTTTTCAGAGATAGGGAATAGTTCTACCTCAAGACCAAGCTCTCTCATTCCTGGGCATATACCCAAAAGATGCTTTACTAACCCACAAAGAACCTTGCTCAACTATGTTCATTGCAGCTTTCCTCATAATAGCTAGAAACTGGGAACAATCTAGATTTCTTTCAACTGAAGAACTGATACAGAAAATGTGGTATATCTACACAATGGCATACTACTCAGCCATAAAAAATAAGGACATCATGAATTTTGCATATAAATGAACTAGAAAATATCATCCTGAGTGAGTTAATGCAGACTGAAAAGTGACAGTGTTTAGGAATATAGCATACGTGTCCTCCAAATGCCTCTACCCAGAAGCCCATGGAAAGATTTGCAGAGATCCACACCTAAACATTAGATGAAGCTTGTGAAGAGTCTTATATAAGAGTTGGGAGGAGTGAGTGATCTAAAGAGGACAGTGATTCCACAGGGAGGCCAACAGAGTCAACTAACCTGGACCCTTGAGGGTTCTCAGAGACTGAATCACCAATTAAAAAGCAAGCACAGAGTGGACCTAGGCCCCCTGCATATATGTGGCAGAGGAGCAAGGAGGTCCCCCAACAATTGGAGCAAGGGTTGTCCCTGAGCCTGTTGCCTGCTTGCCTGTGGATCCCACACCCCTAAATGGACTATCCTGTCTGGCCTTAGTGGGAGAGGATATGCCTAGTCCCACAGTAACTCAAAGTGTGTGGGGTGTGTATGTGGGGTGCTGTTTGTAGTAGATGTGACATCCAGAATGGGGCTCCCTCTTCTTAAAAGTGAAGATAAAGTTGATTGAAAGTGGGCTTGCATGAGCAGGTACTGGGAATAGAGAAAGGGCTGATGTTTGGTTGTAAACTGAGTAAATAAATAATTTTTAAGAAAGCAGTGTCTTAGAGATCTGCATAAGGATGCAAGAGCAAAGTATTAGACTGTCTGAAGCAGTACAATGTCGTTTATCTATGTTTGTCTACTAGAAACCATTTGATCATTGCAGTTAATATGGACACAGATTTCTCTGAACACTCTCGGTTTAGCATGAAGATGGATAGATAAATAATTAGAATGGGAAATGGAGAAGAAAATGGCTCTTGAACAGGCAAGACACGAGTGGGCAGCTGGCTGCGGCTGCCATACACTCTAGTAATCTCAAATCACTACTGGGAATGTGGAGTAAGAAAAAAAAAACTTGCTATCAAAGTTGAAGTTGGTACCTGCTCCATCAATTACTCAGTGCCTTTCTTGTTTCATGTGAATTCACAGAAATAGCTGGAAATATCTCAGGAAACTGGGACTAGATCCAACCACTTTTAGCTTCTCCTCTCCCATAAAAATTCTGACTTACGACATGGTGGGAAATCCTAAATGAGAGAAGAAACAAAGACTTCTGGACTTGAAGAGGTAATGATCTTATGGAGGCACAACTTGGCCAATGATAAATGCTTAAAGATTGTATCAGCAACTAAAACTAGTGTGGCAAAGTGACACGTCTGAAGTAATGGTAGGCAAGGCTATTAAAAAATAACTTCAGCTTACAGTAAAGATGACGAATACACACAGTCCATTTTGACATTCTGTGACATGTGAATGTCACAATCACATGCAAAAGTGGTAAGTCAGAGAAAGATTTGACAGAATATATCAGAGATAGGAACATCTCTACTCTTATGAGAACAGACATGAAAAAGAGGCTACTAAAGAGCAGCGAGGGAGAGAAATGCAGTTTGGTACAGTTCAGATAAGTCCAGTTGAGCTCAGTTCAGTTCAGAGCCATTCAGTTTGTGGAGTTCAAAGGCAGTTTTTCCAAACAGAGTATTTCAGTGAAAAGCCATGAGAAGCCAGTTTGAATCAGTCATTTCGGAGAGGAGTTTTGATCCAGAACAGCTAAGTTGAACCAGCCAGAGAGAGGTCAAAAAGAACTATCATGGGTGACCTTATTCAGCAATAAGTCTCCAAGGTGACAATTATATCTGGTAAATAATAGTGACTTTTACACATTAACATACTGTGAGTTTGTAATAGAGTTTATACTATTGCGTTAATCTGAGAAATGTGCCTCACTCTGCAGAATGTTTAGGTTATAGCACAGCCATCAACAGTAATTACCATGCATATTTATTCAAAACATGTACTGTTTTGTTAGTAGTTAGTATGGGGACAGGACTCACTAGTATGTTAGGGATATTTAAAGATAAAAGAAGTGTAATCTTCCCTTCAGACAGGTAGCAAGTTTGAGTGTAACTACTTGGTAAAAATGATGGTCATCTACTGAGTCCTAAATGCAGAAGTGACCAATCTAACTTCTCAGTGTTGCTCTCTGCCTGGAGGCTGCTCATTAATATCTTCTTTGATCTCTTCTAAAAATTGAAAGAAGACCTTACAATAAACTCTTTTCTCATCATTAGTTTACTCAACTGGCATTCATCAGGACCTTCTTTGTCATGAGGAATGGATTAAACAGTGAAGCGAGATGTGTACACAGTCTAAATTCCTTGGAATTTCTGGGTTGTAATCAGACACTGACTTGCTAATGCTAAGAAGGAACACACAGAGATATAGGAATTAGCCTTATCTCTTCTATGTCCAGATGCTGTGTGTGTATTATCTTATTGAACACAAGCAGTCTACAAGGGACTCTGCAGGACTCACAGAACTACGCACTGATAAGCATCTGAAGCTCATCGTGTAATACCTGTAGGTGCTGTGGTTATCACAACAACAGGAGTTTATCTGAGTTGCTCCAAACCACAGAAACTAACAACACCGCCAACAGAGTCCTCAGGCTGACTTCAGAAGAAAGAAAAAAAAAAAAGTCATCTCTGTTTAGGAGACTTTTTATCATTATAAAATGTAGGACTAGTGAAATTTTCCATGGAGTGCTATGTGCTGGAAGAAGAAACGGTTGTACAGAGGAAATGAGTACATTCAGCATCTCTGAGACATGTGCTGGAAGAGCCTATCCAGTTGTGTAAACATCTCATGACTGGACAGGTGGATCCTCTGAAGTTCAGCCCTATGACCCACTGACTGTCAAGGATCCTTTCTCTGCGAAGAGCTAGATGATTAGAAAAGTTTCCATAGCTGGTTAGATATCAGCATACCCACTCCTGTCCTTGACTGGACAGAATGGTCTTGCCAGGTGAAACTTTCTCCTCTTCTAGTAATATTGCAATCACAGAATATAAGCAGAGCTGGGGCACTAACAACTTTATCCCATTCTCACGACAGCTCTACACTGAGAACATAGTTAATGGAGGAGAAATGAAGTCCAAACTGAGGGCACAAAACCAAAAGCAAGAATCTGTCTCCCCTGACTTTCTTTTCTCTGAAGCAGGGTACTATATTTTGTATATATTTTTATGATTTAAAAAAAAACCCTTTCTTCCAATACAGTACAAAAATATTGATGGCAATCATGGTTGATTGATGTGGTCACAGTCTCTACCAAGTACTTGAATCAAAAAAGATATCTGGGTTGTTTCCAGGTTCTGGCTATTATAAATAAGGCTGCTATGAACATGGTGGAGCATGTGTCCTTCTTACATGTTGCAGTATCTTTTGGGTATATACCCAGGAGTAGTATAGCTGGGTCCTCCGATAGAACTATGTCCAATTTCCGGAGGAACCGCCAAACTGATTTCCAGAGTGGTTGTACCAGATTGCAATTCCACCAGCAATGGAGTAATATCCCTCAACAGAGGAGTGGATACAGAAGTTGTGGTACATCTACACAGTGGAGTACTACTCAGCTACTAAAAACAATAAATTTATGAAATTCTTAGGGAAATGGATGGAGCTGGAGAATATCATCCTGAGTGAGG
>NW_022196891.1:26483823-26512211 GCF_008632895.1 Mastomys coucha | reverse complement strand
GGGGAGGCAGCTGGGGTTTGTTTTTGTTGTTTTCGTTTGTTTCTTTGTTTTTTAGAGGGGAAACTGGGGAGGGAGAAATTTACATGTAAATAAAGAAAAAAAAGATATCTGCAAATATCTAATTCTGTTTGTTTGTTTGTTCTTTGCAATAAATTGGTGTGATAATAAATGAGGAAATCTATCAAGGGCTACAGAATTTCTGTCCTCTGAAACCTGAAGTTCCTGAAATAGCTCCTCTGCAAGAAGACATGAGTATAATAAATATCATGTTATTCCATAGACAATGGTCAATTTTTTATATGCCTCAATAGCAACTTTACCCTTTTGCGAGGAACATGACCAGGCATTAGAAACAATCCTGATGCAACTTGTATCAGACGAAGGATTAGAAATGGTGGATATATATCTTACTTAGGGTTTCTATTGCTGTGATATACACCATGGCTAAAGATGGCTTGGGGAGAAAAGGGTTTATTTCATCCTATAGCTTGTAGACTATCATCTAGGATGGACAGGACAGGAACTCAAAGCAAGAAGCAAGAACTGATGCAGAGCCATGAAGGAGTGAAGCTTACTGGCTTGCACCTTATAGCTTGTTCAAACTGCTTTTTTATACTACCAAACTGGGGATGGCATTATACTCAGTGAGCCTGATATTTTCACATCAATCATTAATCAAGAAGATGCATGACAGATAGGCTTGCCCACAGGCCAGTCTGTTGGGGGTATTTTCTCAATTGAGTTTCCCTCTTCTAAAATGACTCTAGCTTCTGCCAAAGTGACATAAAACTTGCCAGCATGAAGGACTGATTATTTCCCTTCCATCTGACCAGATAGTTCACAATACTTCAAACACAACTTTCATGGAACTTAAAAAATGTTAACAGAGCCCAAGCACTGATGATTTTTGAACTCTGATCATGATTCATCCATGCCATGAGATTATATAATTTAATTCACAGAGATTATACCACACACTATTATTATAAAAGGGTAATATGTATAAATTCATTTATTTTTAATCATTGCTATATTTAGAGGGTTCCTAGTATACACACTGTGGTGTTAGCATGATGACGATGATGATGATGATGATGATGATGACGATGGTGATGATGAAAGAATCTGTGTCATTTGTTGAAAATGCTTTCATTTTTTTCATTATTTGGTTTTGGCTTCTTTGTCAAAAATCAAATGTCTATAGGTTTGTGGGTTTATTTCTGGGTCTTTGATTTGATTCCATTGATCAACTTGTTTGTTTATGTACCAGTACCATACAGTTTTTATCACTATTGCTCTGTAGTGCAGCTTGAGGTCAGGGAGGCTGATTCCTCTAGAAGTTCTTTTATTGTTCAGGATTGTTTTGGCTATCCTGGATTTTCTGCTTTTCCATATGAAGTTGAGAATTGTTCTGTCAATGTCTATAAAATATTGTGTTGGAATTTTGATGGGGATTACATTGAATATATAGATTGTTTTTGATAAGATGGCCATTTTCATTATGTTAATCCTACCTATTCATGAACATGGGGGATCTTTCCATCTTCTGATATCTTCAACTTATTTCTTCAGGGACTTGAAGTTCTTGTCATACAGCTCACTCACTTGCTTGGTTAGAGTTATACCAATATATTTTGTATTATTTGTGGCTTTTGTGAAGGGTGTTGTTTTCATACTTTCTCTGTCTGTTTTTTATTTGTATAAAGGAAGGCTACTGCTTTCTTTGAGTTAATTTTATGTCCAGTCACATTGCTGAAGGTGTTTACAAGATGCAGGAGTTCTTTGGTAGAATTTTGGGGATCGCTTATGTTTCATATCATATCATCCATGAATAGTGACAGCTCTACTCCTTCCTTCCCAGTTTGTATTCCCTGAATGAGGAACAGGTATAAGAAGAGGCAAGAGAGAGACCCAGAGGGCCAGGAGAATGGATAGAAATCTGCGGCTGCTAGGGGTTGAGGATGAGGGGAATCTTTAGGAAGTTCCAGAGACCTGAGACAGGGTTGGCTTCCAGAAGTCTATGCAGGTGACCTTAGCTGGATACTTAACCGTGGGAACATGGAACCTGAAGAAGCCACTTCCTATAGCTGAGCAGGACTCTCAATGGAGTGATAAGAAAACAAACCCACCCAAAAGACTTTCGACCAAAATTTTGTCCTGTCTAAAAGAAATGGAGGGACAAAGATACATCAGAGACTGAAGGAATGGCCAACCAATAACTTTCCCAACTTGAAACCCATTCCATGTGTAAGCACCAATCCCTGACATTATTAATGATACTTTGGTATGCTTGTAGACAGAAGCCTGGTATAACTGTCATCAGAGAGGCTCTATCCAGTAGTTGACTGAAACAGACACAGATATCCACAGCCAAACATTGGACACAGGTCAAAGATTCTTATGGAAGAGTTGGTGGAAGGACTGAAGACCCTGAAGGGGATAGGAACCCCACAGGACAACCAACAGAGTCAACTAACCTAGACCTTAGGAAATTGATCCTCCGACCAAAGAACACACATGAGCTGGATTGAGACCACCAGGACATATGCAGCAGATGTGTAGCTCAATCTCTATGTGGGCCCCCAACAACTGAAGCAGAGGCTCTCCCTAAAGTTGTAGTCTGACCATAGTCATAGTATCTGTTCCCCAGCAGGGCTGCACTGTCTGGCCTCAGTGGGAGAGAATGTGCCTAATTCTACTGGGACTTGATGTACGATGGTTGGGGGATACCCAGAGGTAGGAAAGTAAGTAAGTAAGTATAATAATAATAATAATAATAATAATAATAATAATAATAATAATAATAATAATAACAATAGTAATAATAATAAAAGAATCTGTGCCAAAGAAAGGCTTGTGAAGAGGCTGACAAAAAGAAATCAAGCAAGAAGTGAACCTACTCTTTGTGCAAGAGTTCTTGTCATACTGATGCCTCTCTATTGAACTGTTGGACACAAGTATATTTGCATTTATATGTGTCTCCCTCATATATGCTCATTGTTTTCAATGGGGACTTGAGAAATAATTTTAGCTTTAGGTTTCTGTACCCTCACATAACAAGAGAATAACTTTACTTTCTTATAGTTAACTTTCTCCTGTGTTAAGCCAAAAATGCTTTAAACATATTAATAATGGTTATCCTCATACAGAGATTTATTTTGACTCTTGGCATCTGTACTGGACAGTATGCAATAAAAGTGTAGTTCTCATAGAGACATCACCATCATTATTATCAGCATTACTGTATCATTATCATCATCATCATCATCATCATCATCATAATCATCATTGTAGTCATCATTTTGATGAAAAAATAATAAATCTAGACAATTCTTTAGGAGAATTAATTTACCTGGACTTTCAATTTTCTTCAATAGGAGAGAGCAGTCCATCCTCTACTAATTTATTATTAACATCACCCAGACAAGCAGTAGGAAAACAGGCAACAACATGCATTGTTCTGATTTAGTTACTTTTCTATAGCTGTGATAAAACACCACAGTTAAGGCTAATTTTAAAAATTGTTTAGTTTGGGGCTTATGGTTGCAGAGTTTTTGACTATTACTGCAGGGAGGCAGCAACTTGGCATGGTGCTAGAGGAGTAGCTGAGAAATTATATTTTGATCCATAAGCAAGAGGCAGAGAGAGATGTAGAGAGGGGGAGGGAAGAGGGGAAGAGGGAGGGAGAGGGAGAGGGTAAGGGAAAAGGAGAGGGAGAAGGACAGGGACAGGGACAGGGAGAGGAAGAACTGGGAACAGTATGAACTTTTGAGACCTCAAAGCTCACCCCAGTGACACATCTCCTCCAACAAGGCCACACCTCCTAATCCTTTAGAAACAGCTCCAAAAACTGAGGACCAAGCACTCAAACATATGAACCAATGGGGTCATTCTGACTCAGACCATCACAGCCTCCTAACTTCCAGCCTAGAGATTTTCACACGATTAACTATTAAATAATAGGAAGTGCTTTCAGGCAGAAAGGGCCCTGGAATATCAGGAAATGGAAAGTGCCTGCCTTTCAGCTCACTTCTCACTATGTTCAGGTCACGAGGCAGAACACTCCTCAGACTGTATCTTCATCTGCTTAGCTGTCTTTTGATGCCAGAGAGAAAAGAGAATGGGTATTCAGATATTTTCATACACTTTTGCAGAGATTCCTCCATTCTCTGAAGCATGCTTCTTTTTCATGCTTTTATGCACAAGGCAAGTTTTATTCTTATAGTTCAAGCAGTCATTAGCCAAGTCTAAGGATTTGAAAGAGGTATAAGATATTCTAAAAGCGTAAAAGCAGAGTGCTAATTTCCACTGTATGGCCTCCAGTGTGTTAGATACTAACGTATTATTGAGACTTTGACCAGTGTATGTCCTTTCTGCTCCTTTAAAAGCTTCCTGGTAGAGCTGAAGTGGACAAGCTGCTGCCATGTGCCGGCTCCCCTGTTAGCAGATTTCTGGCTATATTTGACTAATTAGAAGCTACATGCCAAGATGGAAATCAACAAGGAGCTTAGTCATTCCCTTTGGCATACGTTCATGTCATAGCAGCAATTGCTAGAGCCCATGCTTTGATCATTAAATACATTAGAATTTCATCCAGTGATGAGACATGGCTCCTGCTTATCCCAGCAGCCATAGTGGTACTATGACTCTTCTAACAAGGCAACTCCTTTTACGGCAGTGGTCCTGAGGTGTTACTATCTTCCTGGTATCTGGAGATATCCTCTTCCCCTTCTCCAGCTTTTCCAGCCCCTCAGTAAATCTTCCTGAAATAAGTCTGATTAAACTCTGATTGGCGTTGATTTCCTGAATAGACAATGACTTATAAATACACTTAATTCTCACAATGACTCTTCAGCATTTCTGTTATTTTTGCCTTACAGATGAGGAAAATAATTCTTAGTTAAGAGACCCGACAAAGTAGTCTGAAGAACAGATAGTAGGACTAGAATCAGAACTGTAATTTTATGAGACACACTTACCTTTCTTACCTGATGTTAAGAACTACTTAAGTGTGGTGAGAAAACGCTAATGTAATAGAATATAATTTTGAAAGTGCATATGCATGGCCAATAAAAAAATTCGTATGGATATAAGAAACCAATATTGCCTTTCAGGTTTTCCAGTGAACTAGACAACACCTGATCATTGCTCATGGCCTTTGATTAATGTAGAATTCATTAGCGTATGTGTTGCATGCACTGTCACGACACCACCTGATCATTGCTCATGGCCTTTGATTAATGTGGTATTCATTACAGTATATATCACATGTGCTGTCACATATATCAACAGGAACAGAAAGTGCCAAGTCAAGTCTGAGGCATTCATCAAATTTCAGCTGATGCCCTATGGAAAAACACTATCAATACTTAAAAAGAACATGTCATCACAGAAAGGGGGGCAGAGAAATGTGGCAAGGGACAGACACAGAGAGTAGCTGTGTTGCTACTTAGAGATGTTAAATCACATTCTACTAATGTGACTCATCAAAATATGTGTGTGACACCACCATTTGTATACCCTTTTATGCCTCTAGACACTATCTGTCTCTCTCTCTCTCTCTCAACACTGAGTCAGTTCACAGAGACTCCCTGCTTTTACTGTTGGTTCATCTTTTACCTCTGCTGGTTGCCTCAGACATCTTTGAACAAGTTTCAGGTTCAAAAGCAGTTCTTACCATGCTTGTTCTACCTCTGCCTATAGAGAAAATCACTCTCAACAAAACCCTCATGTATTTTAATTATGTTATCTTTGCCAGTTTTATACTATATGAGTTTTGTGTTAATCATCTAACTATTAATATGGGACTATATATTTTATATGGGCAGATTAGAATCATGAAGTCTCATAGTAGACAGTGCTCAGTTCTCAGTTTTCCCACCATAAATCATTAGATTTTATCTTTGCTTTTATGCCCCATTGGTCAAGCTTGGGATTTTATGTGATACGCAAGTCTACATTTTCTAACCCTTCAATTAAAACACCAACCTTACAGCAAGGCTATCAGTTTCAAACGATGTGCTTTATTGTGAATTTTCAGATAAGTGTTAGAGTGGAATGTGCTTTTCTTCCAACTGAAAACAGGCCTGTTGACTCTCAACATAACCTATTGCTTATTATTCTGGTTCACTGGCTAAATAAGATGCAGTAATTAGAGATACAAACAGCAATGTTAAAATATGACAAGGAAGCCCCAATGGCTTAAAACATGAGGTTCTTTCATGAGAAAAAAGCTGCAGGAAAGATTAGGAAGTGACAGAGTTGTGTACAACCTTCAGAAGTTTACAGTCGTGTTGTTTAGACATTTTGTTTTCTGTAATTCAGCAAGTCTCAGAAGACAGAGAACAATCCTTGAGGTGTTCCCTACCACCTTTGGCCTGTGTTTTCCATGGTGTGAAACTGGAGGATGTATAAGGTCATGGCTGACTACTGCTACAGGAATCTGAATGCAGCTTTGTTATTAGGTAGTCAGTGGATCCTGGGCATGTTTTTTATCTTGTCTCTGCTTAGTTTAATCATTAAGAGAATGAGTGTAATGATAATGTTTCCTTGCTAGTATTACACGACAAGTGTTTAGCAAGGCACTTGCGTAAGTTAGTTTTAAATATACATCTATTAGTACATGCTTTTCAAGCTAATAAGAGTCTTCAGTAGGGGTTGAAGAGATGGCTCTGTAGGGAACAGTGCAGGCTGCTCTTGAAGAGGGGCTTCCCCACACTCACATGCCAGCTTACAAACATTCATAACTTAGTTCCAGGGGATCTTATTCCCTTTCCTGGCTTCTGAAGGCACTGGTACTCATGTTATGCACATATGTATGTAGAGAACAACACTCATAAAATGAAAAGTAAATCTTTAAGAGTTCTCAGTAATTATTAAAACAAACACACAACCAAAATACAAGTAAATCGTATTAGTCTTTGAGTGGCTTATAAACTCATTTAGAATGAAATTAATGAAATGTTTTGTTTTTTTTTTTTTTTAATAATGTCTTAGCCAGAAAGCCCTGTGATGAAACTCAGGTTTCAGCCCTGTGATGAAATTTAAAATTTGTCAAAATTACTAAAAATAATCATCTCATGAAACTGAAGACATGACTGTCTGGACTCCAGAGGAAAGCATGCCAGGCTATCAGCAGTTGGTAGTTTGTTAGGGGAAGTCAAGTCAATTGCCTTCTGGGACATATCTCCTAAAATACATTCTCTAGTAGATGGCCCAACTCCTGTGCATGTCAGTAATTTTAGCAAAAAAAAAAAAAAAATCAGATAACGTTAGGTGGGGAAAGTGGTGGTCAGGAGAGGGTAAGAACCAGAGAGAAGGGAATGGAGATACATTTGATCAAACACATTACATCCAGTTTTTAATTTTTAATCAATAAGGAAGAATGTTATGGTAAAATCCACTATTGTAAACAATGATCTGTTCCAATGTAATAAATAATTTTTGAAATTAAGAAAAAAATTGCAAGGTGGGCAACAACATGGAATAGTTTATTCCTGAAACACTTCCTGCCTTCTAGGAATAACCATAAGACTTGGGCACATCCCTCCCTATCCTGCGGGCAGACAGTCCCTCAGGGTTATATTTCCCATTTGCAGATTCAATGCAGAGGAGGTGACCAAGCAACAGAAAATGTAGTGAAAAAAAATGAAACTGAAGGAATCATAAAATGGCTGAAGTAAATTAGTTTTCTATTCTCCCCTGGTTTTCTTAAATTCCTCTGCAGAGGGCACAGCAGTGATTCAGGTAAGAACAGAAGACCCAGGGAAAAGGAAGAATCTACTCAGATATTGAGTTCACTTGTCAATCAATATGTAGCTCAGCGGGCAGAGGCTGGAAGGGTGACCAGATTGTGAAGTGCAGATGTAACCTCTGCAAATGCCATTGGCTGACCATAAAATGACAGGGGAACCAGACGATGTAACACTGAAAAGACTTGTTGGAGACGGCTCACGGCATAGTTCCCAAACATCACAGTTTAATCCTACAGGTATTTAATTTACTATTAAAATAAAACACACAAATTCAAAACAAAGCAACACTCCTTAGGAGGAGGATAAAAATAAAGAAATTTGCAGAAAAGAAACTGCAATATGCCTCCATTGTCTAGGTTCTCATAAAAATTAATTACTACTAAGCAAAGAAGCAGGAATGGCACACACATGCACACACACACACACACACACACACACACACACACACACACACGAAAACAACTTTTATACCATCTAGGGGTAGATCCACTCTTCAGACTAGCTATTTTCTCTATAATCTCAGATTTAAAGAAAATATATTAAGAAAATTAGAGGAGAGTGTGTCCCAAAGTTTTTAAACAGGAATAATGAGTGAACAAATTGATCTGAGGACATATGTCCAATCTGAAGAATTAGACAAGTGTTTAAGTTACAGAAATCTTTGATACAATGTCAAATATTCCCATAATCTTTTAATTATAGGCCTGTAAGAGCAGAAAGAGAAAGGAGAGGGAAAGTAAGTTTGCTACGTGACAGAAGCCCAAGTTGGTGAAAAAGTATTCATTTATATGATTAAGCATATCAGCATTTGTACAATGCAAAAGGGAAGCCTAAGGGATCAGGCCCATTTCTCAGTTCTGTGACCAAACATCTCACAAAAAATAGCTTGCAGAAGGGGAGACTTTGCCTCAAGGTCTCAGGGCTTTCCGTCCACAGTCACCTGACCACACTCACATGGGAAACCACTAAGGTGGCGAAAGAGAAGGTTCTTTCTAAGTGATGGCTAACAGCAAAGAGGAGGGGAGAGACTGCCTAGCACCCGGGCTAGTCTTTCTTCAGTGCTGCCTTCCTTCAGTACGCTGTCCTATGATGACCCCTTTAAGGATGAACTCAGGGTCCTCGGGATGTGTGGGTGGAAGAGCCTTAGCACACACACCCGGAACTAGCTGGATTAGCCCCCGCGTGGTTTCAATCTAAGGAAAATTAAGCAGCACAGAGCCTGTCCCTAGAAACTTGATGGACTAGCCTCCGATAGACGCAAATAAAGAGAAAATCCTGAAAATAGCAAAAGTGACAAACCACAGTGTATAAAAAGTACACATTCCATAGCAGAATTTTCTTCAGGAACAATGTGGCTCCAGAGGAGATACTGAGATGACATTCAAACTGTTGACAGGGGGGAAAAAAAAAGAATGCTAAGAATTTTATATCTAGTAAGACCATCCATCAAAGCTGAAAGAGAAATAAGACTTTTTCAAGTAAAGAGAACCAAAAATAATTCATTGCCAGGAGAATTTCACTACACGAGGTACTAAAATGTCCTTTAGATGGGAGGAAAATAACAAAAAATGATAACCTGAACTACACAGGAGAAATGAAAGGTACCAGAAACAGCAAGTAGGAGATAAATGTATTAGACAAACAAACACAGCTCTTCATTCCTCTTAATTTCTTTAAGGCCTAGCATTTTGTAAGGAAAGTGTGCCTCTACATTTTAGGGCTTAAATAATATACACAGAAGAACATTATAAAAATGACAGTGGGAAGTGCAGCATTGCTGAACATCATCAGAAAGCCATGATATTTACACTAGATTAGTATGCATTAGTGATACATATTACATATAATATATAATCAATAATTATATAATATATAATAATAGAACCACTTCAAAAGATGTAAGAATATGCTTAAAAGTTAAAGAGTGGGTGACATGGTAATTAAAGCTGTAGAGTGTAGGGACATGGCTCAGTAAGAGCCCTTGCTGCCCAAGCGGTAGTGTTTGGGTCCACACCCTCTGTCAAAAGCCGGGCATGTGCCTATAAACCCAGGGAGGAAGAGTGACAGAGGATTATGGTACTTTGCTGGCTGCCAAGATCCAGGTTCAGAGAGAGAATCTGTATCGAGGGACTGCAGTGGAAAATGATATTCATGTCATCCTTGGGTTTTGCCATGTGCATACACCGGCATATATACTTGCAAACACATATGCATGTACTACAACAATACACAGCACGCCTACATTGCACATACACCTCACACAAACATGTCCATACTAGCCTGAAATAAAATGTGTAGAATGATAGAAATCAGCTGAATCCCATGTCTAATGTCAAATGTATCAATTATTATATTTAAATGTGAAGCCACTGAACATGAAAGAGCAAGAGACACACTGAAATCAGTGTGTCCTAGCATGTTCCTCTGGCAGTCTCACCTCACAGGATTCTGAAAAGACATGCTGCTTCAGCTCTAAAACATGGCTCACAGTCAGCTGGTCCTTTAGGATCCAGGAGCTGCATATTGTGTTCCAGGCTGGCCCCACTGTGTAAGTCTGGGGACCCATGGTGTGCTCTGGGACTCACTGGTATGCTGTGCTGCTAATCTGAACATGGAGGCATAAGAGACTTTCAGAGCAAGACACTGGAAAGGGACTGTACTGCCAGGTGTGTAGGATGTGGGGCTAAGGTTTCCCCTGACAGTGATATGCTGTCTTGATTCCAGACAGCAAGCATTTCCTATCAGAAACAGTATTTCAAAATGTACTCTCCTCTGGGAAGTCCCGGGGACTACTTCAGAGCTCAGGGCCAAATTGAAATAAGACTTATGCATGTGTATTCTACCTGACTGATCTGCTTTTAAATGGTTTCTTGCAAACAACTGAAATCTGTGCTCAGTTTGTTTTTCAGATAACATGCTAGAGTGCTTTCTTTAACAAATGTTGCAACTGCTATATGTAGTCGGTATTTGAGACACAAGTATTTATTTTATTAATGCAGCAAGCTTGTGAAGTAGACATAGCTATCTTTTTTACTCCCGCTATCCCTTCAAGCTTTTATAAACAAGGAAATGAATAGAGAGGCTTGTTTCTGTGTTTACAAGAGATAGGATTTGATCCCAAGGAGCCTGGATCTGTAACACTCCATTATGATTATTGTACTCTACATATTTAAGCCCAGGCCCACTTAAGAATTCTTAATAATGTTATCCCAAATCATCTTTCTGAAAATATCCATTTCACTCACCACAATTAAAATGAAAATGAAGCAGAGAAAATAGGTAGTGGGGGTAAGAGGGAGGAAGGACTTGAGTATAGTAAGAAAGACTCAGGATTTGGAATTAATCTATTTGAAAGGCATCTCAACATTACCGAAAGATTTATAACTGTTTATTACCCAATCTGGGTCCTTATGGAAGTCATGGGGAAGGAATGAGGATTTCTGATTTCATGGATATTAGCCACCTGCATATAACTCGAGCTGGACAGTAGAGTAGCTAAGTACAGAAAACAGCTTAGGAATCTCTGCCTTCGCTTTTTGGACCTTTCCTTTCCTTAAACATTGGGTTAGATTCCTCATCAACTCTGCACATAGACATGCCAATCATTTAAGACACACCCACCTAAGCTGCTGACCAGCCCCTCCAAATATGAAGGCACCAGGACAGTAAGAGAACTGCAAAAATTTCAGGGACATTTATAATGTCCTAGTACACATCTCCAGGAGAGACACCTAGAGGTCTCCAACCATTGCCCTGCCCCTTCCAAAACCAGCTGAGCCTTGCAGGTGGCCCACTGTGTTTTGACACTGGCCTCTCCAAGGAGAAAAATCCTTCTTGTGTTAGTTTGGTTTTTTTTTTTTTTTACTATATGAAAAAATCAAATTATCAGCTTATTCAAGTATTCTTGTCACTTAATTTCAATATGAGTCCTCCTCATTATAATGGAAAATCCTGTACACAAGGAATGAAAACAGCTCAATTAATATAATATACACGCATTCATGATAACAGTTAATGAATGAAAAAAGGCCATGAACTTGAACGAGAACAATAAGAGTTGTATGCTGGAGTCCAGAGGAAGTAAGGAAAAGGAGGGAAATGGTGAAATTGTATTATACTCTGAAAAAATAAGATATGTAACCAAAATGTAACAAAATATTTGTATGTTGAGTAGAGAGATGGCTCAGTGATTAGGTGGACTGGCTGTTTTTCTGGAGGAGCAATGTTCAATTCCCAGCCCTACAAAGCAGTTTGCAAATGCTTGCAACTCTAGCTTCAGATGCTCATGGTATACAAACATATATGTAAGCAAACCCCAAATACACATGAAAAAAATAGATGTTGTATGAAATTTGTTGCCTCCAAAGTATTTTGAGAATATTTTTTTAATAGATTAGGCCACCGTCTACAATTATATTCTAAATTTACTGTACTTTCTGTCAGCGTTACATCATGCCACGAACTATCAGATTAATAGCAGGCGAAATGAAAGTCACAGAGCTGAGTAAAAATGTGCAAATACCCTGTTTCTTATGCTGCTGCCTTTGCCCTGAGTCCAGATGCAGCATCTTCTAATATTTGTTGGTAGAAGTGCTTGTGTTTGCCTTTGTTCTAGTTTGTTTGTTTATCTATTTTTCATTCATTCATTCATTCATTCATTCATTATTTGTTTTACAAAAGTAGATTCCTCTTTCTAGGATCTCAGGCTAGATTGTTAAACATCCTGTGCAGCATCTGGAGCACAACCCCCTGTCTGTTAGCCAAACATCTGTAACTTTCCTCCCCCCTCCAAAAGGAGGGTACTCCATCAGTACCCATGAAGCTCTGCTTGGTATTCAACTCTCTTCAATGGCCCCCCTTACCTCCGCCTTGGTAATTTCCCTCTGTTTAATCCTAAAGCTTGTGTCAGTTTGCTGGACACAAAGGTTATGAGCCACTCGACCTCCCTGTCTCCCCTTTTGATCATGCCAAAAATTCAATTCCTGCCTGCCTTTCATAGTTCCTTTCCTATTTGGGGTGAGGGGCTGGCCCTGATGTGTTGGGAACCCCCTTAGTTGTGCCTCTGACCTAGGAGAATGTTAACAGTAGTGGAGAAGAGTCTTTGAATTACCCTGGCTGGGTCTTTCCATCAAACCTCACTCAAGAGTTTTCAAATTACTTCTCTCCAAAGCCAGGGAAATTTGCCGTGTTGAGAGAACAGAAGACTCAGAAGGCTTGTCAGATTTCCATTCAAGGTCATCGTTATGCCCTGTGCTGTTCTTCCAATATCTCACCTTTCTGTAAACTTAGTGTGTAAGATTCTATTCTTAGTCTTATATTCTTACCAAGATGCCAGGAGCCAGGCCTCTTATAGTAGCTTCCAGAATATTCCTACACAGCAAGAACTTAAATTCCATTTACAGCAACTATGGTTTATATCATGTGGCCATCACAAAGCATTTACTAACTTCATGAAAGAGGACATGCGGGAGGGAGCCAGTGGCTCTAAGAAGGATGACGGAAGGTGCTAAAATGGACAAGTTTGCTTATGGGCTGTGTTGAGTTTCCTCAACCAACCATTTGTCTAAGGATCCCAGATTTCATTTGCTTTCCACAAGACCGTGTTTGAGAGGCAGAATTATGGAGACTTGAAGGCAGGTGGTTCCAATCTTCTTAGAGAAAAAGAAGGGTCATTTTAACTGCTTAATACTGGTATAAAAATAATGGTTTAAGTAGTCAAGAACATTAGAAAAACTGAGAGATGTTTATATTGGGCAGGTATCTAAGGGGTTTTGGTACGTGCAACATGTTTATAAAACAGAGCCAACAGCTTATTGTACTCTCTGAACTTAGTCCTTTTGCCTCTGTCCCATCTGCAGATGCATGCCTCATGCTAGAAGGCTGGATATCCCACTTCAGTCCCTCATGTCCCTGACTCTGCTGCTATCCCTTCTTATTGAAATCCTTTTCCCCAGTGATGTGCATTTTAAATACCAGCCAACACAGATCCATTCTTCACCTCATATATAATGTCTGACCCAGCATCACTATCAACCTTTTGGAAGCACTACATCACCAAAGGCTAGTCAATGAAAGGACCCCCGTGCTGACAACTTTTTTCTTTTTTTTTAATTAGATATTTTCTTTATTTACATTTCAAATGATATCTCCTTTCCTGATTTCCCATCAGAAAAAAAAAAAAAATCCCTGTTCCCTCTCCCCTCCACCTGCTCACCAACCCACCCTCTCCCTCTTCCTGGCCCTGGCATTTCCGTACACTGGGGCATAGAGCCTTCACATGGCAAAGAGCCTCTCCTCCCATTGATGACAGACTAGGCCATCCTCTGCTACATATGCTGCTGGAGCCATGAGTCCTACCATGTGTACTCTTTGGTTGGTGGTTTAGTCTTTGGGAGCTCTGAGGATACTAGATAGTTCGCATTGTTGTTCATTCTAAGGGGCTGCAAACCCATGGGTCCTTTCTCTAACTCCTTCATTGGGGACCCTGAGCTCAGTCCAATGGATGGCTGTGAGCCTCTACTTCTGTATTATTCGAGCACTGTTAGAGCCTCTCAGGAGACAGCTATATCAGGCTCCTGTCAGCCAGCACTTGCTGGCATCCACATTAGTATCTGGATTTGGTGATTGAATATGGGAAGGATTCCCAGGTAGAGCAGTCTCTGGATTGTCCTTCCTTCAGTCTCTGCTCCATAGTTCGTCTCTGTAACTCTGTCCATGCATATTTTGTTCTCCCTTGTAAGAAGGAACAGAATATCCACACTTTGGTCTTCCTTTTTCTTGAGTTTCTTGTGGTTTATGGATTGTATTTTGGGTATCCTGAGCTTCTGGGCTAATATTCACTTATCAGAGTGCATATCATGTGTGTTCTTTTGTGATTGGGTTACCTCACTCAAGATGATATTCTCTAGATCCATCCATTTCCCTAAGAATTTCATAAATTCATTGTTTTTAATAGCTGAGTAGTACTCCATTGTGTAAATGTACAACATTTTCTGTATCCATTCCTCTGCTGAGGGACATCTGAGTTGTTTCCAGCTTCTGGCTATTATAAATAAGGCTGCTATGAATATAGTGGAGCATGTGTCCTTATTACCTGTTGGAGCATCTTCTGGGTATATCCCCATGAGTGGTATAGCTGGGTCCTCTGGTAGTACTGTGTCTAATTTCCTGAGGAACTGCCAAACTGATTTCTAGAGTGGTTGCACCAGTTTGCAATCCTACCAGCAATGAAGGATTGTTCCTTGTTCTCCACAACCATGCCACCATCTGCTGTCACCTGGGTTTTTGATCTTAGCCATTCTGACTATGTGAGGTAGAATCTCAGGGTTATTTTGATTTGCATTTCATTGATGACTAAGGATGTTGAACATCTCTTTATGTGCTTCTTAGCCATTCGATTGAGAATTCTTTGTTTAGTTTGTACCCCATTTTTAATAGGGTTATTTGGTTCTCTGGAGTATAACTTCTTGAGTTCTTTGTATATATTGGATATTAGCCCTCTATTGGTTGTAGAGTTGGTAAAGATCTTTTACCAATCTGTTGGTTGGCATTTTGTCCTATTAACAGTGTTCTTTGCCTTACAGAAGTTTGTAATTTTATGAGGTCCCATTTATCAATTCTTGATCTTAGAGCATAAGCTATTGGTGTTCTGTTCAGGAAATTTTCCCCTGTCCCCATGTGCTAGGGGCTCTTCCCCACTTTCTTTTCTATTAGTTTCAGTGTATCTGGTTTTATGTGGAGGTCCTTGATCCACTTGGACTTGAGCTTTGTACAAGGAGATAGGTATGGATCGATTTGCATTCTTCTTCATGGTAACCACCAGTTGAGCCAGCACCATTTATTGAAAATACTGTCTTTTTTCCACTGGATGATTTTAGCTCCTTTGTCAAACATCAAGTGACCATTGGTGTGTGGGTTTATTTCTGGGTCTTCAATTCTATTCCTTTGATCCACCTGCCTGTCACTGTACCAATACCATGCAGTTTTTATCACAATTGCTCTGTAGTACAGCTTAAGGTCTGGGATGGTGATTCCACCAGAGGTTCTTTTATTGTTGAGAATAGTTTTACCTATCCTAGGTTTTTTGAAGTGCAACTGCACTTCAGTTTTTTGTTATTCCAGATGAATTTGCAAATTGCTCTTTCCAAGTCTGTGAAGAATTGAGTTGGAATTTTGATGAGGATTGAGTTGAATCTGTAGGTTGCTTTCAGCAAGACTGTGCTGACAATTTAAACTAGTTACACTGAAATTCACTTACACTGCCTTTGTCAACCTTTTCTGGAAAGCCATAGTACAAGTTCTTACAGTCTTTCTTCCCTGTCATTCTGTTTCCTGGCAACCCAGGTGTTGTCCATTGTGAACTCCAATGTGTGTCATGACCTTCTTGTGTGAGTACCTTGAGTTTGCCAACTGCCATTCAATGATAGACATCTGGACTACTGAACAAAATATACCTCCAATACCCATGATAATCATGCATTTTTAAAGCCCTAGCTATTTATTGTGGGAGGCTACCCTCTGTCCTTTATTCAGCATTATCCTAGAAGTCTGAGAACTCATGTGACACACAATGATAATCTATGGAGTGAATTTTGGTTTATGAGTTGGGCAGGTACTCTGTGGATCAGGGCTTCCTTGGCTGCAAGCAAACTGAGAAGCAGCATGTGAATATGTGGACGAACCCATTCTCACAAGCTCCTACTATTGTAAGTCAACCAGCAGTCCCCATGAGCGTGGCATTAGTAATTCCTGGGAGCTTGTTAGAGATGCGAAATCTCATCTCCAGTCCCTCAGCATCCCCAGTGCTACTCAGAAAAGATTTTCCTTTTAATGAAAACTCTTAAGTGATTTTCACTCTCATTACATTTGGAAAGCAACTCTGTGGTCAACAGGATAAATCTCTCAGTGCCCTGGGCAACTGAACTCTGATGTCTTCACTGCATTTGCACTTTAAGCCACAGTTGCGAATAGCACTTTTTCTCATGGCTGCTCTTGACCTGTGACTCACTGCAGCAGAGAGATATAAAGGCGATCTCACTCTCCGACCTGTGAGACACAGACTTGGTTGTACATCTCTCTGGTGGCCTTGCTGAATTTCCCTTAGATCTAACTTCTGAGATGTCTCAACCAAACTTCTGTCCCTTATGCCTTACAGGAGGTCAGAATCTAGGGGCTTTCCAGTACTGCTCCATGAACATTTCCTCTTAATGCAATATGTCTGAGTCCATTTTAAAAACTCTTATTTCTAGGAGACTAAAACCAAACAAGAGGAACCCTATGTACTGTGTTAGTCATTTTAGATAAAGTGAGTGACGTCTCCTGGTTTGAAGGACAGGGATTCTATTTTATTTTATCTTATTGATGGATCTAAAACAGTAAGAACTGTTGCTGCTATTTTGGACCTGTCAATAAATAGTATTTCATTTACATAGCTGATTTGTGAAGGAGACAATCCAATATCAACTCTCTGGGCAGCACACTAAGGTAACAGAGAATAAACAGATGTGCTAGTAACTGGCGTTGTCTCATAATCAAAAACAGCAGCAAAACACAAACAGAGGGACAGACTTTGTTGAGGATATCATGTGTTATGTGTGGACATCTCTAGATTTTACTAATTTATGCAGTATAGAGACAGTTAAAAACCAGTGCTTCTCCCTGGAAGCCAATATCACAAACCATGGCTTGTGGAGGTCTGCAAAAGGCGTGTAGCTGAGGTTGGCTAGAAAAGGTACTCAAGTCACGGAGGTGAATGTCTCTCTGCTGGAGGAATTATACATTTCACCTCATCTTCTCTTCTAGATTCTGCATGTGAGCATTGTCTCCATTTAGAAGTAAGGGTTCACAGAGGTTAGGTAACTTGAATTGATAGCTATACACAAAAATGAGATACCTTGGAACTTGAAAGCAGGTCTGTGGTCTACTGAGCTCTGTGCTAGTTTATTTACAGCGTTGAAAACATTCTTCTCATGAGAAAGGCATAACTCTAAAATTACATGATGATAGCACTTCACATACAGAAACATCACATTTTCCATGCGTCTCTGCTCCTGACACAGGTATGCTTTTTTGTACACAGTTTGAAACGGGCTAGAAACAGAATAGCTCTGAATTTGAGCCATGCCCTCTGGGTGAAAGTAAGACAGGTGATGGCTGGCAACACACAAGGAAAGCTTGTGTGTGTATGAAGGGGGGTCATAAATGCTCAATGCCAGACTAGGGCGGTGATTACACCAGTGCATGTAGTTGCTACAACAAATCATTCAGCAGTGCTTAGGACTACATTTTATTACGCAATTAGATCTTATTAATGTGGTTTTTCAAGACAAGCAAAAAGTCCCAGGGATGTAGCAATGCTTATGGATAAGCATATATGGTCTCTTCAGCTACACAATACTCTGCAAGCAGCACTTATACAATGAAAGATTTCACTTTAAAGTTTGTTCTCCTCTGCTGGATCTTTGGAAATGTGTCTTGCTATTACGGCGATGCAAAAAAAAAAATGTTTGCCACTTTTCGAAAAGGAAAAAGAGGCAAGCTTTATTACAGGTACATTATATCCCTATATGAACATATGCTCTATGGCTTTCTGAAGTATTCTAAAATTTAAAAAAAAATGCTGCAACATAAAAAGAAGCATATAACCATCATTTAGAGCAATGCTGCACAGGGCTGGGGCGGAGATAGAACACAAGGGATCCTCATAGCAAGAGCACCTTGAGGCCAACTTCCGTTCAACTCTGCGTTAATGCAATTACTGATTGCCTTAGTGATAAAAATACTGACTCATTACAATTGATACTGTTATTACATGATGAAAATCTCAACCTACTCAAGTCAGTTGGCCTCACCACACTTTGCTCAACATACGAGCAAGTCATCTTGACTCCATAGCTTTGTCTTAGCGCTGAGGGCCTGCATTAGGAAGGTGCTAGCTTATATTCCTTTGCACTTGCCGTTAATGAATAAAATCTGTGTGTTCTGTTCAAATGCTTCCTCTCTGTCTCTCTCTCTCTGTCTCTCCCTCTCTGTCTCTCTCTGTCTCTCCCTCTTTGTCTCTGTCCATCTGTCTCTCTCTGTCTCTCTCTGTCTCTCCTTCTCTGTCTCTCTCTGTCTCTCCCTCTCTGTCTCTGTCTGTCTGTCTCTCTGTGTCTCTCTCTCTGTCTCTCCTTCTCTGTCTCTCTCTGTCTCTCCCTCTCTGTCTCTGTCTGTCTGTCTCTCTCTGTCTCTCTCTCTGTCTCTCCTTCTCTGTCTCTCTCTGTCTCTCCTTCTCTGTCTCTCTGTCTCTCCTTCTCTGTCTCTGTCTGTCTCTCTCTATCTCTCTCTCTGTCTCTCCTCTGTCTCTCTCTGTCTCTCCCTCTCTGTCTCTGTCTGTCTGTCTCTCTCTGTCTCTGTCTCTTTCTCTCTTTCTCTTTTTCTCTCTCCTATCTCCCTGTCCCCATTCTACATAAATGTCCATAGATGTCTAATTCACTGACACATGTGCATAAGTATAAATGAGTTCACATCGCATAGTAAGCTAATAATCTGGTGCAGTGTAGTTTAACGAGAAGATACCAAGTTAAAAATTCCATAATGAAAGAACATGTATTTTAGAGAATAAATCTAAGGATCATACTCGTAGTGCACAAGCCTGACTTCTTCATCATTGATGTCATCTGCTATATTTTTCTACTAGACCAACATGCTTCACAATGCATCATTTGTTGGCTTATGAGTTTTTTATATTTAGCATTAGGAAAAGCACCGAGAACTGTCGAATCAACATGATTAGCTATGCCTTGATCATCAGTGCCCACTTAGTCCTTTCCTGTTTAAATTTCACAATTCATTAGGCTGGCTACAGCTGCCAAAGCACTTCTGGTTGTATGAGGGGGAAACTCAATCTCTCTAATACAGAAGAGCCTTGCTCAGAGTTCTGTCTGGGCCTCTGCAATAAACCACTGCAATTAACTTAATTCTGCTCCTGATTATTTAGAGATGTGAGTTCCTTGTTAAGCCAAAAAATTTACAAAGAGTCATGAATGCTTTTCTTGAAGAAGTCTTGAGTTAAATGCAAATTGAGAGTGAAGTTGCATCTCTGAGAAAAGCTATACCCATGAAGTTTCACTGCCTAACATGGCTGCCTAAGCATGACTTGAAGACAGACAACACCAACAGACATACTAACATGGACGGCAGAAAGTATAGGAGGCCCCAACCCTAGACACAGAACTACAGGCAACTAAGGATGCTCAGAGAGGGAAAAATAGTCTTTCCTTGGAAAGAGCACACCAATTGGTTATCCACCACCAAATGGTCAGCCCTGAAAACATACATACATGTAACACTATACACAGAGAACATATTGTATTTGTATATTATGTATTTATGTACTACAAATTAAAGAAAGAAAAGTTTTTAAAAGGGAGCAAGGGGTAGGGTAATGGAAGACTTGATGTGAGGACAGGGTCAAGGAAACTTATTAGAATCTCAAAAACAGTATCTAAAAAATTCAAATCACCTGAATGATCCCTGCAAGTACCATCACAGAGGGGTCATGTGAAACGTCCCCTGTAGAACAGAAACTTACTATGTCCAGGTTGGTTTCCCCTGAAACACTTGGGAGAAAGCTCAGCCAGTAAGTAAAAGCATAGTGAGTAGAAGGGATGGGCTCATAGTCCCAACAAAACACAGTAAAATATTGGAGGATTATATATTTTGACGCTTTCAATAATACACCCCTATCAAAACTGTGTGTATAAAGGCAGATTCACAGCGTGATGGTATGCTGCTGATGTGGCTGCAACACAGGAAAGGAACCACATTTAGTCCTCCTCACTCCCTGGGTGTGTATTCTATTATAAGTCCATCATGGAAGAGGAGGGCTGCATTCCAATGAGAGGTAATTTCCTTACATTGTGGGCTCCTTTTCTTTTCAGCATGTAAATGCTCTTCAGCATTGATAATGAGATATATTTTCATGCATGGATGGAACCTAATGCCTAAAGGAATGGATGTAGTGAACTCTTGGTCCTGATCAAAGTAAGCTGGGATAAGCGTACACCCCTCTACAGAGCCATCCTTTTGTAGGAAATGTCACGATCCAGGGTAGGTCTAAATGTTAACTGCTTCTGCCAGGCTGCTGATTTTACCTTTTCCCTCTCTGTGCGATATTTTCAATCTCACACAACAGGCAAGAAATTGGAAATTCTTTTAAAAATGTATAATATGAAAAACCTCACAAGACCCAAGAGGTGGAAACTCAACATTGCAGTGTAGCTTTTCAATGATCTCCCTTGTACAATAACCAAGCTTTAGACTCCAGAGGAGGCTGGAAGGAGGCACGGGATGACGGACTTGGTAATGTAGGATGTCATCACTACGCTTCTTGGAAACACACTCATAGGCTTAGCTAATGTGCCTAAACAAATGGAGTCTGCTAATGAGTGTTTATTGAAATCCAGATTCTGTGCTCAGAGCTGTACCCATACATTGTTTAGTTCTCATAGAAATCCTCATAGGGATCAGAAACACACTGTGCCAGTGCTTTGGGCTACCACACAGTGAGGCATCCTAATCAGATGCTGAGCTGGCTGAGCTCATTGTAGTAGAGTATGTGCATCACACATACAAGGTGCTGAGCTGGACCACCAGCAGGACGGCAATGAGGATACTGCTCAAGTTTCAGCTTTAGCCAGGCGGAACCTATCCATATCTATTCCCCCTTTTTAACTAGAATAACACCTTCATAATTTCTTAGGATTCTCCAGAGTGGATAAGCCCTTCTAGTTTATCTGTGATCTTGCTAACAGGAGGGCCGGACACTGTAGTAGAATAGCTACTATAAGCAAATGTCAACTGGGACTCACAGGTAACGTATACATAATCGGTCCCATTGTTCCAACCATGGAACTTTCATCAGTTTTGTCTCCTCTGCTCACCTCAGATGTCCATGTTTACTCCTCTCCTCGGGGACCTCCCCCTACTCCGCCCCAGCCTACTTCACAGTTCTTGGTAATTCTGGACAAGGTGTCAGAAGCTTGTGTGCCAGGCCTTCCTCACAATCACCGTGAGAGCCATAGTTGCTCCATGATCACTTTGGGCCTCCGTGTTTTCTGTGTAGTGAGCATTGTGATCCTGCTATATCCTTGCTACATGTTCAGTCTGCCTCTGATCCTCCAAGGCCAGAACACAGGATCTCTGAAAGGAGAAATCTCTGGGAGTCCTTTTCCTAAGCATGGTATGGATGACTTTCATAAAGGCCCAGGGCAACTTCCAATTTCCTGAATTTTACAAGGGCTAAGATAAAAGTTATTTCTTCAACATGTAATAGTCTTTCTTCTCTCTTATAACAAGTTAAAGCAACTAACTTTCCTTTATTATTTATGACTGTAGTTGGTGGCTGCTTGGGAAAGAGTAGGAGGTGAGCTTTGGTGGAGGAAATATGTCACTGGGGCAGGTCTTGAGGCTTCAAAAGAATTGCCTCCATCTCTCAGGTACTGTGATCATAGGCATGTACAATCATTTATAGTTAATGTAGTGTTAGTGATCAATACCAGAGCTTCATGCACCCTAGGCAAACACTCTACCAAGTGAGGTACATATCTATCTCCCTGTTCCAGACCAACTTGAGAAGATATTTAGAGTCAGATCATTGGATTGTTTCACTAAACATTAAGAGAGTAAGAGTGTGAGATCTAAAAGAAAAATCTAATGTTTCAGGGATATGTAGCTTTAAATAGTTCAAATATCTGTATCCTGAAATTATATTCTCAATACATAAAAATGGCTATATATTTCCTTTTCAAATGGTGGGAAGAGCCGGGTGTTGGTGGCACATGCCTTTAATTCCAGCACTTGGGAGGCAGAGGCAGGCGGATTTCTGAGTTCGAGGCCAGCCTGGTCTACACAGTGAGTTCCGGGACAGCCAGGCTATACAGAGAAACCCTGTCTCGAAAAACCAAAAAAAAAAAAAAGGTGTGAAGAACTGAACTAAGAGTTCTTAATCCATCTTTATTTTTCATGTGTAGCATAATAAATAGGGAGCAGGTGTGAACTAGATAAATACATTTTAAATGAGATAGAACAGAACACATGAACACATAATACTGTTAGTATCTAATTTTAATTTTACCTGAAAATTCTTATTGTGCCACTGGAAATCACAGCAGCTATTAGCTGTCATAGTACCATTTCATATTTGAATAATTTCTTTATACCTTAGATGATACAAATTGTAGTGACAGTACAGTCAGCAGAGGGTGGGCCAGAGGTCACTCTCAGCACCCAGTGTCCTGCACTGCAACAAAACGGTGTTGAGTGTCATTGATTTGAAGCTCTCAACACGACGGTATAGCTTCATCTTGGTAATAAATATACCCTTCAGAGTACAAGGATGGGGTTTAGAATGTAGTTAGAAATTATGCTGGTTTAGTCAAGTTTTATTAGTACCTTCTCTTTTAAAATACATGATTTCCCTAGTCCTAGGAAGCTGGCTGGATTTCTAGTGCCAAGCATGATTTCCATCTAGTTGAGTGAATCTTAAGTCCAGTTTCATGGCTGTTGGTTCCCAGTCAGATACGAGTACCACTATTGTACCTTTAGGGCTATCTTTTCATGTAGATCATTGCTGTGGTTCCTAGATGTCAAACATCAGCAAGATTATTGATTTCTTCACTCCCTTGGCAGCTTGTACAGCACCTCTACTACAATGAAAGCTCCTGGCAGGAAGGAGGCTTTCAGATTAGATACATCTAGCCCAAACCTTCTGAGTCCTGTCTCCAAAGTGTTCAAAAATTTCAGGACTTACCTTCAACATCTGAGAGTTAATCAAAGGCAAGAGCAATGTATGTATATATATATGTATATATATATACATATATATATACACATTATATATATACATATGCATGTGATTTTTTTATGATTAATTATATATACTATATATATATATTATTTAGGTAAATATAAGATAATAAAATTTCTTGAGGTTTTATCAACACCTGTAATTTGATTTCTCCCTCCTCCCTTCTTTTCCTTCTGTGCTGACAACCTTTCCTACCTCCCAGTCAAAGCCCCCTCCTTATCTACTCATTTCCCTCTTCCTATCAGCTGTATCCTACTGTCCTTCTGTTTTGCTTCCCCCCACCCCCAGCTTCTTTTTCCTTACTGCGTTTGGTGGCCACACCATGATACATACCCACATATGACGATTTGGAGATAGGAAGCACAGATGAGAGGGAAAAGAGGCTTATCCTTCAAGCAAATGGAGACCACGATTGAAAAACCACAATTGCTGATAATGCAAAAATCAACCGATCATGAGGAATGCGTCTACAGTTGAACCATCTGCAACCCAAATCCTGCACACAAGGCTCAGAGAACATCATAAAAGAGGGAAGAGAAAGACTGTAAGAGCCAGAGGGCCAGAAGTCTGCTGCCAGATTGTCTGATGCCCTAGGACAGGTTTTAGAAGGTTGTGAACTGCTCCATATGGGTGCTGGGAGCTGAGCCTGGCACCTCTGTAAGAACAGTGGACCCTTTTACCCATTGAGTCAAATCTCTAGTCACATCCTTTCAATGTTTTAAGTTTTAAAATAAACTAGCTCTGCTAAAAACTAGTATCAATTTATTCTTTTAGAATCACACCTACAAATCTGAAAAAAAAAGATGGGAATCATGAAATCTCCCTGTTATTTAAAAGTGCCTAATTTCATAAAGGTCATCCTGTCTTGATAGCTCCTGTAGACCTAGTTAAAGCATATTGCTCTTAGGGAGATAGCTATACCAAGAAACATCTCAGACATCATAGCTGCAGATAACTAGATCCAACTGCAAAACCACAAACATGGTGATATTCATCCTCCAGAAGACAATAGTCCTATAGCAATAACGCCTGAAAAATTCAGGTTAGATGAAGCAAAAGTCGTGGACTTCAAAATAGGTATTACAAATATACTCAAGAATCATAAAGAAGATATAAATAAACCACTAAGCAAGGGAAAGCACAAATAGTTTAATGAAATTAAAAAAAGACAGTTCAAGATATGAAAGTAGAAATAGAATCACCAAAATGTACTTAAATAGAAATAGAAATGAAAAACTTAGGATTCTAAAACAAAAATCTCATAGGTAAGCCTCACCCACAGATTATATTTCAGTTCTTCAGAACAAGGTAGGAAAAACTGATACCTCAATCAAATAAAATGTTAAACTTAAAGAAAGATCCAGGCACATTCAAGAAGTCTGGGATACTATAAAAAGACCTAATTTACAAATAATAGTAACAGAAGAAGAAGAGGAAGAGGAAGAAGTGGAGGAGGAGGAAGAAGAAGAGGAGGAGGAGGACGATGACAATGACCTCTATGAAGAAGAAGGAGAAGAAGTAGGAGAAGGTGGGGGGGGGGGAAGAAGGGGAAGAAGAAGGGAAGGAGAACAAGAACAGGAGAAAGAAATAATTCATTTTAAAAAGTACAGAAAATATTTGCAGAATAGAGACAGAAGAAAATTTCCCTAACCTAAAGAAGGAGGTATATATCATGCTATAATAAACTTATATAACATGAAATATAAAGGTCAAGAAAAATAATTCCCTACAACATAAAATAATCAGAACACAAAATGTACATAACAAAGACTATTAAAAGTCATGAAAGGAGAAGGGCAACACACGTATAAAGGCAGGGCCATCTGAGTATACCTAAGACTTGAATAGAAACTCTGAAAGCCAGAAGGAACTGAATGGATGTTCTACCAACTGAGACATAACAGATACAAGAACAGACTACTATATCCAGAAAACTATCAATAACAATTGACAAAGAAAAAAAATCCATGCTAAAGATAATTTTAAGCAATTTTGACATACTAATCCAGCTCCATGGAAGGAACTAGAAGAATCAGTCTTAAGAGGTTAACTACACCTAATTAAGATACAAAGGATGAATAATCCAAGAACAATAAATCAAAAGAGGAGAAAAACTCAAAACATGGCAACAAAATAACAGGAATCAGTAAACACTTCTCATTGATAAAGCTCAGTGTTAATGGTTTTAATTCCTCAATTAAAAGACACAGACGAACACGTTGTATTAGAAAACAGGATGCATCTTTCCGTTTTATCCAAGAAACATAACTCACCATCAAGAATAGATATCACCTCAGGGATAAAAATATATTCCAAGCAAATATAACTATTAAACAAGCTGGTATAGCCATTTTAATATCTTTTAAAAAGCCTCCAAACCAAAACGAATTAGAAGATATAAAGAAAAATACTACATATTCATTAATGAAAAAAGTAATCCATCAAGAAGATATTGAGATTTTAAACATTTATACACCAATGACAAGGAGATATAAATGCATAAACAAAACACTACTATAGAAAAAATCACATATTGAACTTCACATAATGATAATGAGTTATTTCAGTGTGCTACTCTGATTAATAAGCTGATCATTGAGCCAAAAAATTTAACTGAGATGCACTGGAGTTACATAATGTCATAAATCAAGTGGACCTAGCAGACATCTTCAGAACATACTAGCCAAACTCCAAATAATATATTTTCTTTTCAGTAGCTCCTGCAATTTTCTCCAAAGTTGTTGATGCAAAGAATGTTTCAAAATATAAAAGAAAATTGAAATGGCATGCTACATTCTCTCTGACAATCATGTATTAAACCTGGATGTCAATAAGAAAAGAAATAGCAGAGGATACAAACTCACAGAAGCTGAATTATGTCATTATTGAATGAAAAAATGAGTCATGACAAACATCAAAAGGGAAATTACAAACTTTTTAGAACTTAATGAAAATCATTAAGACATCATACCCAAACCTATAAGATATAATGAAGGCAGTTCTAAGAGGCAACTTCATAGCACTAAGTGCCTACATTAAAGAAATTGGAGAGACCTCATGCTAGTAACTTAGTGACACACCTGAAAGTTCTAAAACAAAAAGGAAGATAGTTAGAGATCAATGAAATAGAAACAAACAAAACTACAAAGAATAAATGAAATGAAGGCCAACTTACTTGAGAAAATCAACAAAATTGACAAACCCTTAGCTAAATTAATTAAAAGATGAATAGAGAATATCCATGTTAATAAAATCAGATTTGAAAGAAAGGGGGGAATATTACAACAGACACTGAGGAGATTTCATAATTAAAATGATATACTTTGAGAACATGTACCCCACCAAACCAGAAATCCTAAAACAAGTTTCTTCATGTACAAGACTCATGGATTCATATCAAACTCAAATAAGGTTAAACTGACTCCTATCCCTTAGTGAATTAGAAGCACTAGTTAAAAGTCTCCTAAAAAAAAACAAAAGATCAACCCAAAAAGCCCAGTGGCAGAAGGGTTCAATGCAGAATTTTACCAGACCCTCAATGAAGAACTAACACTAATACTCCTCAAGTTATTTGACAAAATTGAAACTGAAGAAACTATTACTCTAATAACAAAACCACCCAAAGACACAACAAGAAAATCATAAACCAATAAATATTATTTATGAGCATAGATACATAGATACTATACTAGCAAACTTAATTCAAGAAAACATAAAAATTATTTTCCATGTTCAAATTTGCATCATCTCAGAGGTACAAGGATGATTCAATATATGTAAATCAATAAATAGTCTGTCACATAATCAGACAGAAAGACAAAAACAAAACAAATAAACAAAAAAATGGTCATATCATTAGATGCAGAACAGTATTTTGAGAAAATCTAACATCTCTTCATGATAAAAATTCTGGAGAGACCAAATGATATACCTGAACATAATAAAGCAATTTTACAGAAAGCTTATAGACAATTTTAACTCAAAGAGAAACTCAAAGCCATTCTATTAACATCAGGAAGAAGCCAAGGATGTCTACTCTCTCCATACCTATTCAATATACTACTTGAAGTCTTAGCGAAAGCAATAAGACAGCAGAAGGAGATTGGGGAATACAAATAGAAAATGAGTATATTTATTTGCATATAATATAATTTTATATATAAAAGACCCCAGAACTCTACCAGGAAACTTCTACAGCCAATGAACATGTTCAGCAAAGTAGCCGAAAATAACATTAACATATGAAAATGACAAAAGAGTGATAATGAAATTAGGAGACCAGTATCTTTCAGAGTAGCCTCAAAGATATCTCGGAATAACTCTAACCAAGCAAGAGCAAGACTTGTAAAATAAAAACTTTAAGATCTTGAAGAAAAAAAAAAACTGGAGAAGATACTACAAGATATCAAAGTTCTCTCATGCTTATGTGTTGGTAGGGTTAATATAGTAAAAATGGCCATCTTACTAAAAGCAATGTACAGATTCAATGCAATCGCCATGAAAAAGTTGGAAAACAAATCTTTAACTTCATATGGGAACACAAAAACCTGAGGATGTATAACACAATCTTGAATAATACTAGAACTGCTGGAAATATCACCACCCCAGATTTCAAGTTGTAGCATAGAGTTATGGAAATAAAATTAGCATGGTATTGACATAAAAACAGACATGTTGATTAATGGAAATGAACTAAAGAACCAAACAAAAGTCCCGATAACCATAGACCCCTGATTTTTGATGAAGAAGCTGAAAATACATATTGGAGAAAACACAGCATCTTCAAC
>NW_022196891.1:26469436-26483813 GCF_008632895.1 Mastomys coucha | reverse complement strand
TGGATCTGATAGACAAAGGGAGGAGTAGATTTGAACTCATTGTCACAGAAAAATGACATGAATGGCACACCAATGGCACTGGCACTAAGACCAACAAAAAAAATGGGACCTCAGGAAGCTAAAATTCTTCTATAATGAAAAACCACCATCATGAGAGCAAAGTGGCAGCCTACAGGATGGGAAAAAAATCTTTCCCTGTTATTTGTCTGATAGAGAGTTATTATCTAAAATATATAAAGAACTGCAGGGCTGGAGAGATGGCCTAATGGTGAGGAACACTGGATACTCTTCCAGAAGTCCTGAGTTCAAATCCCAGCAACCACATGGTGGATCACAACCATCTATAAGGAGATCTGATGCCTTCTTCTGGCCTCAGGCATACATGCTGTGGAACACTCATACATTAAATAAATTAAAAATAAACAACAACAACAACAACAGCAACAAAAAACCCTGGATAGCATGAAAAAAATTCCTAATTAAAAATAGATACTGAAGTACAGTTCTTAAAAGGTGAAACAAATGGCTAAAAATAGTTAAATAAATGTTCAGCACCATTAGCCATCAGAAAAATGCAAATTAAAGCTACTTTAATATTTCATCTTACTCCAACTACAATAGTCAAGATCAATAAAGCAAGTGACAGTTCATATTGGCTACGATATGGAGTAAGGCCATTTATTGCTTGTGAAAATGCAAACTTAGGCAGCCACTCTAGAAATCAGTGTGGTGGTTCCTTGGAAGCTGGAAATAGATCCATTTCAAGAGCAAGCTGTGTTGCTCTTGGGCATGTATACTATGAATTCAGAGAGACTTACTGCTGCTCTATTTCTAACAGGCAGAAGCTGGAAACAGCCTAGATGTTCATCAATGGATGAATGAATAAGAGAAATGTAATTTTATACAGCAAAATATTACTCAGCTGTTCAGAAAGATGAAATTATAAAATTTGTTGGTGAAGAGTTGAACACAGAAAAAAATCTTGATTAAAACAACCCAGGCCTAGAAAGATAGGTATTGTGTGTTTTCTCTCAAATGTAGATGTTAGATTTTAAGCTTTCAGTGTGTGTGTTACTATCTGTATACCCATAGAGATTATACACATAATAAGAGACTAGAGGGAAGTAGAAGATCTCCCAAGGAACTGTAAAGAGAATATACTGTTATGAAGGCGCAAAGGGAGTTCTAGAACAGGAGGAATAAATAGGAAATAAATAGAAATGGGTGAGGAGGGTAAATGGGGAAATATGGAGAGAGACAGCTAACACAAAGGACATTTCCAAAAATTATATGTAAATCTTTAGACCCCTTCTAAAGTATTATACATAGATGAAAGGAATTTAAATGGAGTCGCTCAATAATGCAGGATGCATTGCCCCAATAAACATCTGATACCACTAATTTAAAACCTCCTTTGTGAGGAAGCATTGCATCTTGTTGAGTCATGAGCCAAAGGGAAAACCATTTTTGAAAACCCCAAACATCACACCCTAATACCAAGGGCTTAAAAACTCTACAATTTGATAGGCCCTATTACTGAAGATAACTCTTGCTTATGTCATCACACATGTAGAAGACAAGTTGATGTTTAACTAGAAGCTTAACTCCTACTGACTGGTACTCATGCTAGTGGAGGTTATTGTGTATGATACTGGAGGAGAACGATAATTACCAGTATCATTCATCTAAAACCCTGCAACCTACAACAATTACTTGCCGGCAAGTGTTACAGAAGCAACCAACCACTTTCAATTGGATTTAAAGGCTACTGCCTGAGTTATAACCCATACATAACACTGCTGATGTGTCTAAGAACCTAAGACTGTAGATTATGAGTATATGGGGGAACCTAATACTATTCTTTGGCTAACGAAACATAGCAACAAAGTGACTCTGAATGACATATTGCTATACATGTATGTCTCTCAGCCCTCATTAAAGAGGCCTCCTCTTGGAGGCAATTACTCCAGGGACCCAGAACTGTACAATGTGCAGAATGTGAGAGACTTTGGAACACTCATCCCCCATTTTGTTTTTCGCCATATAGGTATAAAAGGAGGCAGAAAATTTGTAAGAGTAAATGGTAAAGGATGGCTCCAGGAAATTTCTTCCAGGCACAACAGGACTGATGCACATAGGAACACAAAGTGACTGTGGTAACACACACACCTGTACTTGTTCAACCCAGACAGGGTCCCAGAATTGAGAGGAGGATGTGAACAAGGGGTCTCTCACCCCAAACCAAGAAGCTATCTACAAATTGATACCTGCTGGCAAAGGGAAAATTAGTTTTCTTCCATGGAGTCTAACTGACTATATCAATCTCAATCCAGGTCGGGCCCCATGCCCCTGAGTTTTTGGCTAATGCAAAGCCAATTTAGTGGGATTTTTGTTTCTTTTTTGGGGGAGAAGGATGTTGTTTGTTTGTCTTAATGTTTTTTTGCTTGTTTATTTTTATTTTTGTTTTTAAGTTTATGTGTGGTTTTGTGCTTTTTTTGTCTGTATTTATTTCGTTTAGTGGATTTTGGTTGTTGAAAAATCAAATATAAAGAAAATAAATTTGGGTGTGTTGGGTGGTGGGAATGTCAAAATATATTGTATAGAAAAAAATTTAATAATTTAAAAAGAAAATATTTAAATGTTATTTTACCATAAAGTTAACCAGCAGATTTTGATTTTTTTCCAAACTGGAGCCTAATGCAAGAGCTATTGTATGTTTAGAAGGAAGTGATATATGTGACTCTGTGTGAGTGTGCGTGTGTGTGTATGTGTGTGTGTGTGCATATACGCGTGTGTCCGCACACAAGCACATGTAGGCACACATGCATGTGCACATGCACATGCACGCAGATCTTCACTCCAGTGAGTGCTAAAAAAAGCATTAAGTAGTTATTCAGGATGTGCTTAGCTGTATTACATTTAGCGTGTTTGTTAGCTTGTATTTGTAGCATTTATTTACCTACTTTAGGATCATAATCATTTGAAAATTATTACTATTCTTTGAAGAATAACTACTTTACTGTAGAAAAAAAGAATGCTAATACAAACAACCATTTGATACTCTGCCTGCCATTTCTGATGATCTGCTGACCCCAGCTGAACTAATGGAGTAGACAGCTCAAACTGCCCAGAGGAAACCCCTGGACAAATTTCTATATTCTTGTGGCCAGATATGCCGTAGGCACAAAACATTTCCTGAATAAAAGATGATTTTTATGAAAAAATGAGAAGTCAAACTCTATGAAAAGAAATTAAAATCCATTTGTAAATGTCCCTACTCAGTGGTTATTTGCAACATAATGATCACTTGAGCATCCTTCCAATTACATGAGTTTGTCTTATGAATAAATAAATCAGAATCTTACATTGTTAGTAGAAATCAAACATTGCCATGTTTTCTAAACAGTGTCGTTTAAAAAGAGAAATTACTGATATCTTAGTAATTACAGTAGTCGATAACTCAAAGGAGCTTGCCATGGAGAGAAATCTATACAAATAACTGTATGCAACTGAGAAAAACTGGAAATGGAAGAGGAGACATTTCCCAGGGAGGACAACACCTATTGTTTGCCCAGTGCCAAATGATTAGCCCTGAAAATGTACATGCAGGTGGTATTATCTGTACTTAACAAGTTATATTTAGAAATATATATAAATGTGCATGTATGCATGAAAAAACAATTAGTTAAAAAAAATAATAGTACCACAAATTTGAAGAAAAGTGGGGAGTTGTTTATGGGAGAGATTGATGGGAGGAAAGGGCTAGGAGAAATTTTGTAATCAAATTCTAATCTCAAAAAATCCACACATAATAAAAATCTAGCCCTGTATTTGGAAGCATGTAAAAGAAAAAGACACATGCACGTGATGCGTGCCAGAGAATTCAGTGATGTCAGAACAGGCCTGTATGTGTGTAGAGGTGTAGCTTGGAGACCTGGTTAGCATGTTTATATTTGTCTTTGAATCATGGAAACTGCTAGACTAGCCAAACTGGACAATGCATTAATTTCATCATTAGGAAAATAATTTCAGTCCTATTCTCTTTTGGCTACAGGAGATTTTAGAAATGTCATATTATAGCAGAGAGTCTGGAGCCTACCTATAACCTGAAAAAATGAGAGGGCATATGAGCTAAATTCCAAAGTCTCTGATACCTTTTAGATATTGCCTTTCTTTGATACATCTCTACTTGTATTGTTTTTTTTTAAATGGCTTATATTACAACTCCTCAATTCTATTGTATTTTATATTTTGTGATTTTGATTTGAAGCATATAATATTTTAGATTAAGAATAAGGGGATGCCACAGCACTGGTGCTATGATCATCAATTAATAAACGGGACCACACGAAACTGAAAAGCTTCTGTAAGGCTAAGGACACTGTCAACGGGACTAAAGGGTAGCCTACAGAGTGGGAAATGATGTTCACCAATCCTATATCAGACAGAGGACTAATATCCCCAAATACATAAAGAACTCAAGAAATCAGACATCAACAAATCAAACAACCCAATTAAAAATACAGAACTAAGCAGAATTCTCAACATAGAATCACTAGGATTCTCTAATGGGTGTCAAGAAATGTTCAACATCTTTAGTCATCAAGGAAATTCAAATTACAACAACTCTAAGATTCCATCTTACACCCATCAAAGTGCACATCCTGTCCAGGCTGAGGAGCAAGGGGGAATACTCTTGCATTGCTGGTAGGAGTGTAAACTTGTATAATCTCTTTGGAAATCAATGTGACAGCTTCTTAGAAAACTAGGAATAGTTCTACCTCACAACTCAGCAGCAATACTCCTGGGTATATACTCAAAAGATGCTCCCTTGTGGTAACAAGGGAATTTGCTTAACAATCTTCATAGCATATTTATTCATAATAGCCAGATGGATAAAGTTCACACCCAATTGGAAACAGCCTAGATATCACTCAACTGAAGATAGATACAGAAAATGTGGTACATTTACACAATAGGATACTACTCAGCTATTAAAAACAAAGACATCATGAATTTTGCAGACAAATGGATGGAACTAGAAAAGCTCTTCCCCCCAACTCCTTCAGAAGTCTCCTAGAGCTCTGTCTAATGTTTGCGTGTCTTGTAGGCAGGGCAAACTTTGGGCTGAGTGAGTGTAACCCAGACCCAGAAAGATATACACGGTATGTGCTTACTTACTAGTGGATTTTATCCATAAAGTCCAGAATAACCATACTATAATCCACAGACCCAAAGAAATTAAGTAACCAGGAAGGTACTAGGGTGAATACTTGTATCTGACTCAGAAGGGAATAAATAGACATCAAAGGTGGATATAGGGAGGGAACTGTGTAGGACAGTTGGGGAGGAGAAAAGAGGTGGAGATTAGATATGGAGAGAGTAGGATGGGGAGAGGTCAGTAATACAGAATGGAAATTGGTTGGGTAAATCTCTGGGATGAGACTAAGACCTGGGAGGGGGAGGCTCCCAATAATGTATGGAGTGACCCTAGCTGAGACTCCTAGCAGCAAGGGATATGGAAAGTGAGATAGACACCTCCTTCAGCCAAGTGTGACTTCCAGTAGAGGGAGGGAGACACCAACTCACCCATAAAACCTTCAGACCAAAATTTGTCCTGCCTAAAAGATGTGCAGGGATAAAGACAGAGCAGTGGCCAACCAACTTGAGACCTACCCCATGAGAGATAGTTAAATCCAAATGGTATTAATGATACCCTGCTATGCTTGATATAGGAGCCTAGCATAATTGTCTTCTCAGAGGCTTCATCCAGCAGCTGATGGAAACAGATACAGAGACTCACACCTAAACATTAGACAGATCTTTGAGAGACTTCTAGAGAAGTTGGGGGAAGGATTGAGGAAGCTGGAGGGGTCAAGGACATCATAAGAAGACATACGGGGCTAACTAAGAGGGGCCATGGAAGCTCACAGAGACTGAACTACCAACCAAAGAGGTCTAACCATGGTCTGGACCTAGGCCCCTTCATATTTGCAGCATGTATGCAGCTTTGACTTGATGTGGGTCCCCTAACAATTAGAGCTGGAGTTGTGTTTGACTCTGTTGCCTGCCTTGGGATCAATCCCTTTGCCCCAGCTGGGATGCCTGTCTGAACTCAGTGGGAGAAGATGCCCTTAGTAGTGGGACTTGATATGCCAGAGTGGGTTGGTTCCCATAGAGGGCTTCTTCTTTGAGGGAAGTGGGGGGGGATAATGAGCAGATGGGTATGTGAAGGTAGGATGTGGAGAAGAAGAAGGGGGCCTGTGACCAGGATATAAAGCAAATAAATGAGTAAATAAATGAGTAAAAAAAATAAATAAATTGAAGAAGATGAAGAATAAGGAGGAGGAAAAGGAGGAAGAAGAGGAGAAGGAGGAGAAGGAAGAAGAGGAGAAAGAGGAGGAAGAGGAAAAGGAGGGGAAGAGGAGGGGGAGAAGGAGGAGGATGAGAAGGAGGAGGAGGAGATGGGTGGGAAGGAGAAGGAGGAGGAGGAGAAGAAGCAGAAGCAGAAGCAAAAGAAGAAGCAGAAGCAGAAGAAGAAGCAGAAGAAGCAGAAGAAGAAGCAGAAGCAGAAGAAGAAGAAGAAGAAGAAGAAGGAGGAGGAGGAGGAGGAGGAGGAGGAGGAGAAGAAGAAGAAGAAGAAGAAGAAGAAGAAGAAGAAGAAGAAGAAGAAGAAGAAGAAGAAGAAGAAGAAGAAGAAGAAGAAGAAGAAAGAGAGGAAGAGGAGGAGGAAGAGGAGGAAGAAGAAGAAATTAATAAGTAACTCTGAATTGAAATGTGATTAAGTAGCCACTGTAGGGAAACTCTGCTAATCTAGGTCACAGTCTACCGTGTCCAGATAGCTCCTCTGAGTTCTGTTCAAAATGGAGGCCTCCCTTTATCAGCATGGATTTTTTTTCCCTTCTCTGCCTAATCTTTGGAGCCTGACCCTTAATCTTCTTCCTGAGGAATGTCACACAGTCTTTGGCAAGCCCACATGTTCATCTTCCACTTTCCTAATATGAACATCCCAGCAAGTACCTGGGATTCCCTGACTGCCTCTCCATAAAAATGAGCCATTTGTAGTATTTTAGACAATAGCCAATGAAACTAAGAAAAACTCCTTCCCACTCTCCAAAGTTCATATATAGCACTGGTTCACCCCTAATAAAGTATGTGCCATAAGCTAAACAAACAGAGCTGTTTCACTAAAATCCACAGAGACCCACCCCTTTCCCCATCAGCATCTGCCCTCACTCCTGCAGACTCCATCCTTTCCCATCTCTGCTTCATCTTTCTAGCCTGGTATGCAGCAGCATCTCAACACTCTGAGGGAGGAAATGGAGGATGCAGAACCACAGCTGGACCCCAACACATATACCACAGCACATTTTATTTTTTAATATGTAAAAGAAATTATCTATAATGTTTATGGGAGAATAGAGCTTGTAAATGAATATAACAGGATCACTATGGGGACACGTGTGATTAGTCTGTTATCTTTGGCAGATCTCAGCATTATATGCTGAACAGTGTATATTTTCTTCCAGTTCTGCTATCAAAAATACAGTGGAGCAGACCTACTTTTGTTAAGAATGATAGGGATGGCTCCTTTTGATTACATAACATCTCACAGTTGGACAGTTGGAACATGCAGACAAAGGCTGCACCAATCACTGAATTGTTCAGGAGAGATGAGATTCAGGTATTCTAAGTTACCAACAAGTCATTCTACAATGTCTCCCAAGACAATCTTTAGAGTGATGGAAGGTTCTCACTTGGCGATAGTTTTCTACATGCAGAGAAGAATCAAACATATAAAACTTCTCTGAACCTTTCTTGATTCTGGAGTTGCTGTGGGTGAATAATACCTACTTTGACTGTGGGAGGTAAAAATCTAACTTCTTGCCAATACCAGCAAAGGACAGAGTGATTCTGCTAAGCAAAGATTAAGGGCCCATTGCTTCATTACCTAGTGGTAGCAAATATTAAACCTATCTTTACTCCTTGAAAATTACATAAATTCAGAGTAGTGTATTAGCTGAAGGTTTTAAGTGTTTATTCTAGATACTACAAAGTATCAAATATAAATCGAATACATAGGAATGTCATCATGACATAGCACAGGGCCAGTGACTTCATACAGGAGCAGAAAATTAAACAAAGAATGACATCATAGTGAGCAATGAGTGAAAGAATGTGCCCTAGTATTTTTATGAACACAAAATAACATGTCCTATAGTTTGTGATGGAGAAGACAAGGTCAATATTCTTGGAGATATCAATATTCAGAGAATGGAGAAATGGAGCAGAATGGGAATAAAACAGATTGCATTGTTTATGAAAAAGAAAGTAGGTTGGATGTAATTCTAGGTGACAGGGGACAGCTCATTCAGAGAAACACATTGATACTCCATAAAAGGCCATGGCTACAAAGGTAAGAGCAGTGCACATCCTCTTGGTCGTATACCAATATTAATGGATAGCTACAGAATTTGCTTTGTCAATAAAATAAAGCTTTAGACATTGAAAGATAAAAGTTCAGTATTAGTCTAAAACATAGCTTGAAGTTGAAAATAAATGTAAGATAAGAATATTCAAGAAGATGAGGGAGTGTTCGATAAGGATGTGAGATGGTATCTAATAAATACTTTTCTAAGGAAAAGTGCCTTAGTGTTTTGTTACTACTTGCTAGCCTTGGATCCTTAAGCAGCCATGAAAAGAAGAACATAGACTCTGAACCCAGGACATGTCTTGTGAGAGCCCAGGTTCATTTTATATCAGATATAGTACTTCAAAAAAAAATACTACAACCATTTTCTCTTTTGTAATTGATTTGTAGAAACAAAGATATTTGAAGAGAAACTGGCAATAACCGTAGAATTGCAGTCCAAAGAATATTTAGTAGTTGCTGATGAGCTATCCTGTTTCTTATTGCTCTTCCTCTGTGGTATTATCAGGTACAAAGGTGATAATGTTAAAGAAATTCAAGGTTCCCACTTGCTAGAGAGTACACCAATTGTTCAATTCGGCATACTGTATTCTATTTAATAAGGCTGTGAAGCAGACTAATACATTTTAAGCTATTTCTAAGAGCAAAGATTAAATTAGTAACTTTGTGCTAACCACAGCTTAAAATTTAATAATAAAGGCTCTTCACGTATCTTTGTGTAATCAAGAGTCAGGAAAGCTGATTTCTCTTGAGAAAGTGATCCACCATTGTTTATTTATTAGTTATGCTTTATATTCAAGACTTAATGCATCAACTATTATTACTAGTTAGATGATTCTATATAAAATAGGTAAGGTACTATGAAATGCAAAGGTTTAATCTGGGATATATTAACTGAATCATTTTCAAAGAGTGGGGAAGACAAAGTGTTCATTGGGGAGTAGCCATCTGTCCCCCAGTGTTGCTATTGCTTTTATTAAAAAGCACCTGATCAAAATGAAAGAATGAAAAGCTAACTACAGAACACCAACCACTTCTATTATGTCAGTATTTCTTAGATGTTCCAACCTGTTGGCATCTTAGCTCACATCTGTATGGCTTTGTTTCTCTCCAATCCATAAGGCAAAGGTAATAAGATTGGACCCCATTGCTGACCTTCACCACCAGCCATCCTTTTATTTGGACATGATAATGGGTTTTATTTGTGCTAGAAGCTGTGAATCCTGGATCTTCTCAACTCATCTTACTGTTCCGGTGTGTGAAGTGATGCTAGGCAGGGAGCAGCTTAGCATCATCGAAAGCAGACAGAGCCATGTCATGTTTTATTAGCCTTAGGATCTTCTCTGATTTCATATAATAAAGTTAATCTCTCGGTGACATTTAACTTGCCTTTTTGCAGTCAAAATAATAAGATTTTTTCTATAAACAGGTAGAGAAAGCAATTGTTAAAACTGCAGAGAGGAAGCAGGAACTTCAGTAAATGTAGTTCCTAACTCTATAAATCTCTTTGGAGAATAACGGTGAGGATTCATGCATTAAGTACAAATGACATATGAGAGCCACAGGATTGCTGTCTCAAAATATCTTCCTTAGCTTACTGCCAAAGTACACAAGAACATACCCCTGTCTTAAGTGTCAATTTCTTGTGGCATTTAAGAACTTCTAATGACATATCCTGCATGAGGTACTTTGGATAGCTCATCTAATTGAGTCCTGGTAAGAGTCCTGAAATGTAATCTGTAATGTGTATTTAGATAGAGAAGGAAATTAAGAAAGGATAGAGTCAAGATGCTGACCAAGGCTCCAGCTCTTTCCAGTAAGCTCTCCTACTTTCCTAACTTGGCATTTGAACCATGTCTTTTAGAAGTACATTATCCTGAGCAGACAAACATGTCATGCTTAAAAGCTACATATACTGTGGTGGGACATGTTAGTTCCGAGGCTTCTCTAGACATGAGCTCATGATAGGAGAAATGGGGAGGTGGGCAGGCCTAATTAGGACAGCAGTGGGGTTGGAGGCTCCCAGCAGGCAGAAACACTGAACTCTGAAAAACAAATGCAAGATTGAAAGAAAGGGGCAGTTCCCCCCAATGTATACTTTATCATCTTACTGTTAGCTGGCTTTCATTAACGGAGGTTGGAATTTGTTCTGAAGTGAACAATAAGCACACATGAAGTCCCTTTTCATTGGCTGTAACAGCCGATACATGCTTGTACCCTAACGCAGCAGAAGAGGAGTTGGGGTTAAATGTGATGGATAGAGTTAGAAATAGAGCTAATCAAGAAACTGTTCTGTCTCCCTTATTGAGATGCAAAGATGAGCTTGAACCAAGACTAGATTAGAAGTAATGTGCCTTTAAAAGGGGAGCAGGTTTTTGCAAATCTCAAACTCATCACTGATTGCTTAATAAAGTCGAGTAATAATCAAGGCACGTAGGACACTAGAAACTTGTACATTAATCTTCTGGGAACATTAATTCATGTCTTTCTTTCAGTTAATAGTAAAGTTGGGAATGCAAAAGTCTCCTAAATAAATCAGAATATAATTTCTTCCAGTGTATCGAAATCTTGGCCTGAGCTTTACCTTATGCCCATCAAACCATCCAGTTCACAGTGAGCCTTTGACCACCTATCACAGCAAGCTTTAGCTTTCAACCTGATACAAATGTTGAATCACCCTGGAAGAAAGAACCTCCACCAAAGCATTGTTCAGATCAGATTGGGAATATCTATGGGATTTTTTTCAAATTGCTAATTGCTTATAGGCATACCCCAGCCCACTGTGAGTGGTGCCATGCCAGGAAGGAGGTACATGATGGCGTAAGAAAGCAGGCTGAGCAAGCTAGAAGAAAGCCAGCAAGTAGCATTTCTTCAGGGTCTCCGCTTCTATTTCTGCTACAGGTTTCTTGCTTTCTATCTCCTGATGGTGGGCTGTAACCTGCAAGTCAAATCTTTATTATTTTTTTTCCCCACAAGTTGCCGTTGGTCATTATTTCATTGTGACAACTAGAACAGAAACTAACACTGGTGTGGGGTCTTGCTGTGATGGACCTGCCCAACCACCTTGTTGTGAGAGAGGACTGTGGAAGTGTCTGGAATTTTGGACTGAAAAGCTGTTGAGTGCTCAGAACTTAATGAGTTCTTGTGGGATCTTGGAACCTAAGAGCACTGAAGAGAAATACAAACAATGGAGGCCTGACTTATAAAGTTTCCAATGGAAGCAAAAACTCTGTGTGATTTCTTGAATTAAGACTCTGGTTTCTGATCAGCAGAGGCTGAAGAACCAGCTGTAATTAGTAAGGGAACAGAACGACTGAAGTGAAACTTTGCTTTACTGGGGCAATGGAAGCTAGTTAGCCAGTGCTAAAAATTCAGCTCATTAATCAGAGGTCGGTATCATCAAGGCAAATCTTCTGAGAAACATTTCCTCAGGGTCAGCTCACAGAAGCTGTGGTCCAAAGAAGCCAAGGCTGCATTTCAAGCTGGAGGCTGAACCTGGCAATACATAAGATTTTTCTCAGATATTTGTTTTTAAGGCATGAAGGGGTCATGGAGAGCAGCCAGCCCTTGGCACTGTGTTTCAGGATCAGAGCTTCTCTGAAGGGACAACAGGAAAGACCCGTTAGTGAAGGTGAAGCCTCAGTTGGAGTGGAGTAACCGGGATACTGAAGATTACAGGAAATTAGGATGTCCAGAAAGAACAGGAGCAGGCGTGGTATTCAGCTTGTCTGAGCCTTTGAGACAAACTGTGTGTGCTGCCGATGACTGAGCTAGAGAGGTAGTGTTGCTTAAGCCCACTGGAGCCCAGAAAATCATGAATGAGTTCCTGATGCCAGACATTGAGCTTTAAATACCGCTAGACTCGGGTTTTGCTTTGCTTTGACTTAACTCTGCTATAGGATAGCTTTTGCAGAATGAGAAAATATGTAGTTTATTTTGGATTTCACAAGAATCCACAGATAATTGACTGGATTTTAAAAGAACACTTGGACATTTACAGTGTTGAAAATTTTCAACTGTGGAATTGTTAAAGTTGATTTTCACTTTATTTTATTTTTTTAAATCTCATTTTATATTGTCACGTTATCATGAAATCATTGCAACAAACAAAAAAAGAAAAGTTGTGGTTTAACTTTTGTTTGTGATGTGTTTTTCTGTCAAGGTTGGCAAGGAATGATATGTTATAATTAGCTTTAGCTGACAACTTGACATAAAACCTAGAATCACCATCAAAGAGGAACCTCAACTGAAGAACATAACTTAATTAGATTGGCCTATGGGCATGACTATGACGCACTTTCTAATTTCTAATTGATGTAGAAATGTTTAAAATACTAAGCAGCATCATTATGGGACTGAAAGGTAACTGAACAATCAAGAGAAGACAAGCCAATAAGCAGCTTTACTCCATAATCTCTGCTTCCATGTCTCTTCCAAGTTTCCGCTTCAGTTTCTGCCTTGGCTTTATTTGATGGTGGACTGTAACCTATGAGCCAAAGAAACCCCTTCCTCATCTAAGCTGCTTTTGGACTGTGTTTTATCATGGGAACTGATAGCCAATCATAATACCAGCCATCTTGCAAATCTACATCACATAATAGCAAAGTACCGATGTATATACTTAAAAAGAAAAGAATAAAATGCAACAGTTGAATACATTTTCTGACATCACCTACAAACAACAGAGCACTTAACAGTTCATGTGTCTCCCTGGGATCCTATATCATGAGTCCAGATCAACAGAAAAAAGTATAAAATAGAAAAGAAGGTTTTTCGAAAAGGTAGTCATGTCTTTAATTATTGATAGTTTTTCATAATCAATTCACAAAGAAAGATGAACATGGTTTCTTTTTCTCACTCTTGGCTTTCTTTCACTCCAGGGCAGTTCATGTTCAAAAGTAGTTGACCAAAAAATAATGGACTCCACAGATTTTTGTTTTGTTTTGTTTTTTATTTTAATGTATGCTTTTATTTGTTTACAATTTGGTGGAGTTTTTTTTGGGTGTTACTGTATTTTGTTCCCTACATTTTGGGCATTTTGCTTTGCATTGGTTTTCTAGTTTGCTTTTTGAGAAAGACCTTAAAGTTGAGTGGGAAGGGAGGAAGAGAATATCTGGAAAACCTTGTGGGAGGAAAAGAATATGATCAAAATATATCTAAATTTAAAATTGGTTTGAAATAATAAAATAAAAAGAAAGATATATGATTAAAAAACTAAAAGAAAAAAGTGAAATAAAAGCAATTAAGCCTAAGGTAAATGATGGGTCTGTTGGAATGATGCACACCCACTCAGAGATTCAGCACCTATGACAAAGGCTGCTCCATGGTGGGTTAACAGGTCACATAACAGGCTGGAGAGTGTGACACTGTGGTATGTGGATTTTTCTGTTTCTTCATCTCACTTGTGCGATGACATAAACTTGGCCTAAAAATCTACTTAAAATATAAATAAAATGTAACAATAACACAAAGAGATTTCAAACAAATGATTCAAAGCCATATCTCAAGAAACTATAAATGCAGGGGAAACAAAATTAGGAGAAGGAAGAAGATAATAGCAAAATTTATAGTAAAAATACAGAGAGTAATAAAATTGAATTGTTCCTTTAGAAAAATAAACAAAATTGACAAACCCTTTGATAAATAAATTCAGAAGAGACATTACAACAGACACCACAGAAAGAAAAAGCATCATTATAGATTATTATCAATAAGAATGGCCAATAGGTTTGAGACATAAAAGGAATTGGAAAGTTTTTATGCATAATGCCTTAACAAGATGAATTATGAGGAGACAACACCTAAAAGGAGCAATAACAAGTAATACAACTGCATAATTAATTTTATAAAAAGCCCACTTCTTAGAAAAGCCAAGGACCAGATGGTTCCATTCCCAAGTTTTCTTTTTCTTTTTTTTTTTTTTTGATATTTTCTTTATTTACATGT
>NW_022196891.1:26459926-26467942 GCF_008632895.1 Mastomys coucha | reverse complement strand
TGTTAACCTCCAGTTGAGCCAGCACCATCTGTTGAAAATGCTGTCTTTTTTCCCCTGGATGGTTTTAGTTTTCTAAATATATAATAAACTTTGGGCTGAAGGGCATCCAAACTGAAGAGAGAAAATAATAATGTGAGGGATGCATGATGTCAGAGGTTAGAAAACCCTCAGGACCACTAGAACCAGTCAATTAGAACTCAATCCATTTGGACCTTAGAGACACAACCAAACCAGCAGCATTCTTACACCCTAGCGGAAAGTTATATGAAAGGAAATTTAAAAGCAAAGTCACTTAAAATTTACAATAAAATATATAGGAATAATGTCAGCCAAATATTTCTATGATCACAAAACACTGATGAAAATAAAACTTGAAGATGACTCACAGAAAATGGAAAGATACCCATATCCATGGATGAGAAACATCAGCACTGGTAAATGGTTCATACTACCTAGGTAGAATACAGATTGGAAACCATCTTTACCACAATAATAATGCCATTGCTCATGGAGCTAGAGTAAAGGGCTTAAAATTAAAGAACTGAAGTGGGAGCATCTTTACTATTTGTCATCACTTTTGACTTAACAACATATTCCAGAGCTACAACCATCAAACAGTAGGGTACTTGTATAACAACAGACACATAGATCACAGTCAAGTATTTGCAGCCAATCAAATTTGACAAAGGTGTTAAGGCCTGGACAGGGGAGGCTCCAGGGAAGTCTATGTGGGTGACCCTAGCTGAGATTCCTACCAGGGGGGATATGAAGACCAAAGTGACCATCTCCTGTAGCTAGGAAGGACTTCCAGTGGTGAGAGGTGGATATCAACCCACCCACAAAACCTTCAACCCCAAAATTTCCTGCCCACAAAATGCTCAGAGATAGGGATGAAGCAGAGACTGAGGGAATGGCCAACCAATGACTGGCCCAACTTGAGACCCACCCCATGGGAGAGAGCCAATCCCTGACACTATTAATGATAGTCTGCTATGCTTACAGAGAGGAACCTAGCATAACTGTCTTCTGAGAGGAACTGAAAGAGATGCTGGCAGCCATGGCTAAATATCAGGTGGAGCTCAGGGAGTCTTGTGAAAGAATGGGGGATAGAATTGAATGAGCCAGAGGGGTCAAGCATACCACAAGAAGACCTACAGAGTCAACTAACTTGGGGGCCATAAGAGCTCACAGAGACTGAACCACCAATCAAAGAGCATGTGATAAACACCAGGGCCCAGAGCAACTTGGGAAAAGAGTGGTTTATTTTAATATACAGGTTATAGCGCATCATTGTGAGGCCAAGACAGGAACTGATGTAGAAGCCAATAGAGACACAGTGCTTACTAGTTTTCTCCACAGGCTGGTGCTAATCCAGCTTTCTTATACAATGCAGGCCCCAGTGTCCAGGGGTGGCATGGTGTAGTGTAGGCTGAGCGCTCCTACACCTTTAGTAAACAAGACATTTCCCTACAGATATGCGCACAGGTCCATCTGATGGAGACAATTACTCAACTGAAATTCTCCCTTCCCATCCAGGTCTTTTGACAGCCAAGATTTGTCATCACACAAACAGGGAAAATTAAATAACTTTAACTCATATTACTTTCTAATATCAATAAAACATATTTTAAAATGTATGGAAGAATATGGGGGCTTCAAAGAGGGATCCAGCTCAAGGGATGGTCCGAAGGCCTGACACTATTACTGAGGCTATGGAGTGCTCACTAAAAGGAACCTAGCATGAGCGTACTCCGGAAGACCCAACAAGCAGCTGAAAGAGTCAGAGGCAGATAGGTGCACCTAACCAATGAACAGAAGCAGCTGACCCCTGTTGTTGAATTAAGGAAAGACTGAAAGAAGCTGAGGAGGAAGGCAACCCTGTGGGAGGGCCTACAGTGTCGAACTAGAACTCTGAGATCTCTCAAACACTGGACCACCAAACAGGCAGCATACACCAGCTGATATGAGCATATATAGCAGAAGACTTCCGGGTTTGTGTTCATTCAAAAATGATGCACCTAACCCTCAAGAGATTGGAGGTCCCAGGGAGTTTTGAGGTCAGATGGGATGAGAGTTGGGGCATGGGGACATCCACATGAGGATAGAGGAGTGAGGAAGAGGTATGGGATGTGGAACATTCGGAGGGTGGATGGGGGGATAAAATATGGAGTGTAAAAATAAATGAAAGAAAGAAAGGCAGAAAGAAAGACAGAAGGAAAGAAAGAATTCGGCGGCTTATTAGAGCAGGGGCTCAGTTTGAAGGGCTCATAAGATGAGGAGGGAGAGACTAGAGGCTCAGTACAGAGTATGTATGAAGGGCCTGTGGTGAAACCCACTAGTTTGTATAATTTTCAATAATAGGCATGCACATATACTTTTTTGTTTATTTAAAGAAAATTGTCAATATAAAACAATTGAAACATATGCTTCTATGCCACCTATTGAATAGAAGGCTCTGCAAAATCATATATATATATTTTCATAACATAAAATTGTTGTCCTTCATTGGCACTGATTCCTAGTGGTCAAATGCCATGGCCAGAACATCTACCTTTTTTTACTCTATTTAGTTACACCACTAATAATATCTTCATTCCTGCTAGCTGACTCTAATCGTATTGTTTGTTCGATGTATTCACATTGCTTCTCAGAGAAACTCAAATTATCATTGATTTCTCAGATGGATTTTTCTAGTGAGTTACCATTGTTCTTGAGTTGCTCAAATGTTTCCACTATGTGATATCCCATAAAATTGAAATGAAGGTTGCTCTATAGACTCTGCAATCCTTGAGATACATGTGGCTGAGAGGAAGACAATTATGGAAGGAATGATTTTTTTCCCTTGAACTGTGGATACTTTAATGTCAGATCAAGGATTCAGACTAGAAAAGTACAAAAACATTCCATTTCATGTCAAGAATATACTAGAAATTGCTTGTATACATGGTCATAATAATGCCCAGGAATAATGCTGGGCTCTGATCAGAACTTCCTGTTTTTAACTATCCACATCATGACTGACCTGCACCAGTAACCTGAACCTCACCATTTAAAAGCCACTGAAAGACATTTTAAGCAATGTAATGATTTACAATTAATACACAGAGATCTTAAAAGTGAAACTCAAATCCAAGCCACTTATGGTCACAGTTTATAAACACTGAAGAAAACTTAATCATTCTGTTGGTTGTAAGATTAAGTATTCCAACATTTTCCCAAGAAAATAAATAATTAAAGTTCTTTGTTACACAAGAATTTGAACTACATGATGGAAAAATTAAAATTTAATTCTAGTTTGGTTTGTTCCTCTTCTCTTAGGGCAAGACACCTGCATAGCTGATTATTTTGTGTCAAGTTGACACATATAGAGTCACTTGGGGAGAAGAAACCTTCATTGAATTCTTGCCTCCATCAAGTTGACCCGTGAATACATTTGTAGAGACATTTTCTTGATTAGTGGTTGATGTGGAGGGCCCAGCCCCACTGCACAGTGCCACTCCTGGGCAGGTGGTTCTGAGCTGTATAAAAATGGAGGATAAACAAGCCATGGGCAGTGAGTATGCAGTGTTGCTCAGTGTTCCTCTTCAGTTCTGCTTCTGTTCCTTCTTCAAGCTTCTTCCACAACTGAAGTGTTCTGCTTCTGTTCCTTCCTCAAGCTACTTTCCCTGGCTTCCCTAGATGATGGGTTACAACCTCTAAGGTGAAATAAATCCCTTCCTCTTCTGATTTTTTTATGGTCATGGTATTTCTCATAGCAATAGAGCAGCCAACAAATACAATAGATGAGCATCATCTAAGAAATGGCCAGAGCATGGCTTAGTTTCATCTCAGAAGGTTACCAATTCTGTGTAACATACTAAGTCCGTGTACATATATATGCATGGAAAAGAAGCAGACATAATTGGAGGGATAATCTCTTGTGCAGCATGTAAGAGAATCACCTGTCAATAAAGAGCTGTACTGCCTATAGCAAGGCAGGAGAGAACAGAAGGTGGGAACCTGCCAGTGAGATAAGAATTCTGGGATGGAGTCAGGAACAAAAGGGTTGGGACATTTACCATGGAGACAAGGAGGAAGTTGGATGTATGAAACTGAGGAGAGGTGACCAGCCATGTGGCAGACACAGACTAATATAGACAGGTTAATTGAGTTATGAGGTAGTTGGGGAACAAGCCTGGCTTAAAGTGTAGGTATTAATTCATAAATAAGTAAACCTTCATGTCATTATTCAGAATCTGGGGCAGACACAGAAAAGACTGAATGGTTACACACAATCGAAGATGGGGATGCTAAAACAACATTTCCTGAGTCACCAGCAATTCTTCCTCTAATGTAAAAATCATTTATTGAAAGTTCTGTACTTTAAAAGAAATAGATAAAGTTACATCTAAGTCCAGTTTTACAGATTTCCTTCTGTACTAATTGCTTAAAACCTAATACGCTTTTACTGTAGGTAACCGATATATTCTTCTATATAAATGATACACATACAATCTGTTATATAGAATGAATGTGACATATATGTATGTGTGTATATATATGTATGTTTTGAATATTTAAATAGCTATGCACAAGTTAGAATATCATAACTCGTTAATGACATTTACTTCACTATATATATAAAATATACTATATACATATAGTGTATAAAATGTAAGTTATTTTAAAGCTTTGTCAGTTGAAATGCTATACTTTTTCATTTCCACCTCAGTCTGTCCAGTAATGGGCATTTTGTTGTGGTTCAAATCTAAATACTCAACTATTTATTGGGAATGTAAACCAAACACCTTAAGGAAACTTTAGCTATGCATGCCTACAACTAGGCACACGATGCTGTCCAACCCTTGAGGTGGTCTCTATCCACTAATGCCTTTATCCTTGCAGCCACCTAAGCTTGAGAAATGATTCTTCCTGAGCACTCTTTGCCTCAAGTTCTAATCTATCAGTGTGCCCTGTAAATTCTATAAAATTACTCCCGGCTCTGCAGCCACCGTTGCTGACAACACTACCTCATGGCTTCTGGTCTCTAGTGTGTCTCCTGAATCAGAGTCCTTTTGAACATTTTCTTTTTATTAGAGTCCTAGAAGCTCAGCTTATCTGTTACTTCCATGAAATCTCCCCTAACTTCATTGGCTAGAATTAGTTGCCCTGTCTTGGCATTTCTACAAGTCCTTCTACTAAATGAATGAGTAAATAGACAGGAGTTAGAATTCAATGGGACACAGATGTTATGGATGTGTCTTGAGAGATAAGGCCAAATTATATTCACTTCGGAATGCTTCTGGCACCTTGCCCAGCATCCTTAATGATTGATGGGTGTTTTTGTTCTTGTTTCTGTTCTGGATCATTAAGGAATAAGAGATAGCTAAGAGTCTGGATAAAAGCTCTCTTGCAATTTGTCGTATATTCATGACTTCTGAGCTTTGCAGCCTTGTCTACTACGTAAACTCTGAAAATCACATTGGTCACCCTTTAAAAGTAGTACATGACAGTAGCTCCTACTCCAAGTACGATGCAAGAATTAAAACAAATGATGTCTACTACAAGTAGCCTATCCATTATCTTGAAGTTTTCAATAATATGTCAAAGAGAGTCACCAGAATACTGGGAGAAATTGTATCTTTGATGGCTGATAGCCAGCAAGTGAGGAGCTGCCTAGTGTGATAAACATACTCACTTTTTTCCAGTAACAACCTTTCCTGTCATCACTATGTTTGCTAAAACAGCAGCATGCAAGGTGGTGACTTGCAAACATCTATAGCTAATCATCTGTATCTAAACTGCCACCTTTTCCTGCCCTCTTCTTACTGCATCTGTTCTTCTCTCTGCTCCAGACAAAACTTAGAAGTTGAATACAAGTACAGCAGAAAGTTTGGTTTAAAGTGTATGTAAACTGAAAACAAAAAACAATAATCTTACTAAAGCTGAAGTACTGCCCAAGGCAAAATGTGGCAACTCCTCAGTGGCTGCTGGGCTTATCTGCTGAGAGAGCAGTTTCCATAGGGCTAGTCATATTTAAAAAATGTACTTAGGAACCCCAATACCAAGTACTATTTACGCGAATGTGTTTCAAACTGTTTTTAATGTACCACGTGTGATGATGACTCAGTAGAGATTCTATGAGCAAATATATTAAGAGAACACAAGATACCACACCTATTCTTCCTCTCTGAAGTCCATGGTTTGTAATAGTTGAAAATAGTAAATTCCACAGTAGCCATGACAATTTTGGAGATGTAAATAAAAGCAATTCCTTCTATGCTTAATAATACCATGTTCTGAGTTAATACACAAAATATAGATGAAAGGCTGGTCTAAGTAATAACTAATGGGGTCAACCACCAAAAAATGGCTGGCTGATCTCACAGAATATTGTCTTCAGGAATCTAGAGGAACCAGGACATTCAGGTTCACAGGCATCATGCCTGAGACACTTTGAATGCAAGAAAGGTCTAGAAGGATCTGCTGCTTTACTCCTGTGATGTCTGAAGCTGGTCATATATCAGAGGTGGAGAGGTAAGGCAAAATGTAGTACGGGAACCACATCCAGACTACTGTTTGCTTTACAAATAAACTATTTTTGGAAGAGGGCATGCCCATTAATTTAACTCATAGTTAACAGCTGCTTTTGCAGCCCTGCAACAGAACTACACAGTCATGAGAGCAAGTGAGTAGCAATACATAAAATATTTCCTTTCTGCTCCTTTGTTGAATCAGGTTAGTAATCCTAATTTTTAAGAATATTTTTTATTTAAAAATCAGATGACATTTTTCCTATGTGCATTCTTAGAGAAGATGTTAGCCATAATAATTCAGTCTAGAAAATGTCTAGCTTATAACCTTATCTAATACTAGGACAGATCCTTGGGACTGTCATAGATATGAAAGTGAAATATTGAAAGTTGACGTTTCCCTGTGAGCTTGGAAAGGCATAGTGGGAAATAAAATTAAGAGTTGCATGCACATGTCTCTCTATATTACTATAGAAATATATTCTAGACTGGATGAGTTATCAGATGTTAATAGTTTTATTGCAGGAGTTCTGAAGAGTAAGAAGTCCAAGACCAAGATGCCAGATGGCCCGGGTCTGGTGAAGACAGTGATTTTCTATGCTACATCTTCAAGTTAGCTTCAAGGGACAATGTGTGTCCTCGCAATGTGACAGACAGGACAGAAAGGTGACCTTTTGTGTGACTTCTATTACTCTGTGAGGTACTGACCCCATTCCTGAGCATCCTCTGCTCACAGCTCACTAACTTTCTATGGCACCCTACTTCCTATAACTGATGTGCTTTGGATCAAGGTCCAGCATAAATTTTGACCAAGTCACAAACCTTCAAAACTCAGCATGTAACCATTTTAATTACTTTAAAATTCTGGATGATTTTTAAAGCACTTACAAAGTTTTCTTTTAAAAACCATCCAGAGACTTTCTTTGGTCCTTCCCATGGTTAAACTTTTAATCTGGTTAATTATTAATGTACTTAAATTTAGCCTCTTCAGAACACTAATGAAAAAAATCTCTATTTGAATTATAATTAATTGGGAGGTTCTTGAAACATGCAATTTAGCTTAATCAAAAGTGAAAATTCTCATCTTTTTTCAATAAAGACAGAACTTCAATGTAATTGCTCAAACTGCAGAACACTTTACATGTAAATTTAATAAAATAATCTAATATGTTCAGCTCATTTTAAAAATTGAATTGTAGAATTTGATGAGAACTACATGGGTACCTTGATAAATGTCTTAGGTTAAATTACAAAGTGGCATAATATACTATAAATCAAAATAAGTTCTCTATAATGTCACAATATAAGCATGAAAATATTGAAATGATAGCTACAACTTAAAATTCTGATGGAACTATATTTTGAATATATACATTCTTTGTAGAATTGATCATGGTGGTCTAACATATGCTGTGTTTTTTCTAGATATTGAAAGTCATTGCCGGGCGGTGGTGGCGCACGTCTTTAATCCCAGCACTTGGGAGGCAGAGGCAGGTGGATTTCT
>NW_022196891.1:26455647-26459916 GCF_008632895.1 Mastomys coucha | reverse complement strand
AAAAAAAAAAAAAAAAAAGAAAGTCATTATTAAAATATGCTAAAAGTTGGAAACACAAAGACTTAACACTAAGTCTATACCTAAGCATACACCAATCAAATTACTGGTGTGACTGTTTGGAGGAAATATGACAGGAGAGCACATGCCTTTATTCCCAAACATAGATAACACTAGCCTTTCAGAGAAAACTCATTTATTTTTGGACTGCCTGGAAAACAAACCATGATTCCAGAGAAACTCATGATTGGATAGAATTGTGAATGAATTCATAGTAATGAATAAAATAGTGTATAAGTAATTTATAATACACTAACCTTACAATATTGTTTGTCATTTATAAAAGATTACTAATATGTAATAGACTTCTGGGTATGACCTTTTCTCACCATTGTTGATGAAGTTGTTAGGATTCTGGGAGTTTAATCTACTTAGGATTCAATTAATTAGTATCTATATGATTAAAATTTTAAGGCTGTAAGACTAGGTCTTTATAACTATGCCACTAAAACCACAACGGAGAAATGCACTGATAAAAGGCAATTTAAATATGGAAAAATATTTACTTTCTAAAAATCTATCAGTGTCTCAGTGTCTTTATACTGTATTGCCCTGGATTAAAGTAATGCTAAGCTGGGGAGAAAGTAAAGGAGTCCACTTCTTGAGAAATAGCTACCTCCCACTTCCTGACAGAGTTCAGCTGATGGCGAAATTTTTATATTGGGTGGGATGGAAAAGGAGAGTGCCATAGAAAGAAAGGCAGACACAGGAATTCAGATTTCAACAGTGAAATTTGAAATACATCTGAATTACCAAAGTCTAATGACTTAAAGTGAAGAGGAAAAAGCAAAAAGCAAAAATGAATTGGAGGGGGAAAATGAGATGATTAGAAATAAACAAAGCAAAATAGAAAGTTGAGATGTAACTGAAGATCTATGTTTACATACAGGAAATATAAATGATTCAATAAGCACTGAACTTAAACTTCAGTAAGAATGATCTATATCATCTATTAGGATAAAGTTTTTCTAACAAAGAAAGTGTGTGTGTATGTGTGTGTGTGTGTGAGAGAGAGAGAGAGAGAGACAGAGAGAGAGAGAGAGAGCGAGAGAGACAGACAGACAGACAGACAGACAGACAGACAGAGACAGAGAGAGACAGAGACAGATAGAGAGAGAACATTTTAAGTCTTCTTGGCTGAAGTGATTAGGTAGAGTTCTTAGAAAAAAAAAAAACAAAAACAAAACTCTATTATGTCCACAAAGCAGACTCTACAGAGGATAATAGAAGGAATATTTCAGTGTGAAGGGAATATTAATCAAACCCAAAAAAGACATAAGAAGTAAACAATTCCAAAGCAGTTAACCAAAAGAGGTCTAGGACAACACTACCAAAACAAATAAATAATGAACATTTTTCAACAAGAACTCTCAATATAAGCGGTCTCCACCTTCCAGTAAAAAGATGCAAACTATTAGACTGGATCACAAACCAGGATTCATCTTTCTGCTTTCTTTGAGAAACACAAATAACCGTCAAGAATAGACACCACTTTAGAGTAAAAGTGTAGAAAAAGGCATTCAAAGCAAATGAAACTAAAGAGCAAGTAGTCTGTTATTCTAATATCTAACAAAATAGACTTCAAACAAAAACTAGTTAGAAGAGATATGGAGGCAAACTATATACTCATTAGAGAAAAAAAAAATCCATCAAGAAGATATTACATTCTAGATCTTTACACACCAAGTACAGGGTCACCCAACTTCATAAAAGAAATGCTATTAGATCTGCAAGTTACCTTTTAATCCTAACACAATGACATAGGTACCTTCAGTATCCCAGTCTTGACAATAGAATCCAGACAAAAAGAAAATAAACAGAGAAAGACTGGAGATAAGTAATATCATAAATCAATGAACCTAATAGATATCTACAGATCATTGAATCCAAACACTAAACAATATATTTTCTTCTCAGAAGCTCATGCAATGCTTTCTAAAAATGACTATATATTAGGATACAAAGGAAGTTTCAATAAATATAGGAAACTTGAAATTACATCCTACATTGATCTGACTATATGCATTAAAGCTTGATGCCAATTTTAAAGTAGCAGAAAACCACAAATTTCTGCAAGTTGAAATTTAAAAATTGTCCAAAGATCTCATATTAGTAACTTTATGATATACTTGAAGCCTTTAGTAAAACAAGAAAAAGTAACTAGAAGAATAAGTGAAAAGAGACAAACTCATGGCTGAAAACAAAAGGAAATATACACACAAGTCAGAGCTGCTCATTTGAAACAATTAAAAATATTGACAGACCTTTAGCTAACTTAACAAAATAAAAATATAGAGATGATCCAAATAAGTAAGAGACCAATGGATTTAGTGTAGAATTCTACCAGCCCTTCAATGAACTTATGCCAATATTCTTCAACTAAACCATAAAATAGAAACTAGAAGACCATTCCCAAACTCTTTATGAAGCTCCTATTGATACCATTCCAAAAACAAAGTCTTAGCAAAGTCTCAGAAAATTATAGTCCAATACTTCTTATAAATATAGATGTCAAAACTCTATTTTCATGTTAACTTTTCTTTGTTCTTTGGAACTGCATATATGTATACAATGAAACATCCTCGAATCCACTCCTTATAGTACCATCTCTAAAACTATCCAAATCCTCCCAACTTTACTAATACCTGCTTGGTTCTGTTAACTCACAGAGTTCAATTTGTACTTCTCATGTGTGGATGGATGTGAGCTCATCCACTGGATCATGGAAGCCTCTATTGACCACATATTCAACAAAGAAAGATTTTCCCTCCCCCAGCCACTATCACTCACCAGTAGCTTAACAGATAGTAACAAATTCCCTGTCCTTGAGTGGACATTTGGGAAGAAAGTGAAATTGTTCTTCCTCTATTTTCTCCCAGAGTCTTCCTCTGACAGAACATTTCTATTCACCCTTCTGCTTAGAAGAGATTTATTTCCTAAGTGTGGTTTGTAGACACCTACCGTTGATTGAGACAGTTTAAGGGATACCAAAATACTATTTTCTTTTCTTTTCTTTTTTTTTTTTTTTGAAACCCACAGCATTAGTAACCAGAATGGAAAAGCATGAAGGGCTGTTTATATGAAATAAATATATCTTAATAAAAAAGAGCCCTTAAGGACAAACTGTGGGTCCCTAAAATTAATAAAAAAAAAAAAATGGCACCAAAGAGTACAAGCACTCATTGTAGATTTTTGCAACTGAAAACTCTATTATATATCTTATAATGTCTATACAGCTGGCTCTGAAATGAGCACACAGCAATTCTGGTACACAAAGAAGCTCTGTGACTTTCCTAAGAAAAGGCACAGAATAATGGGATTGAGTGAGCACTTACTGGCTTCCATGGTTTGGGAATAGCACACTCACATGCTTACAGAGAGACTAAGGCTATCTTCCCTTCCATACTTTTCAGATGACTTCTCTGATTATGAATGAAGGAAAACTTGTCCTGACATTAATTTACAATGACAACATTTTTTTTATTAGATATTTTCTTTATTTAAATTTCAAATGTTTTCCCCCTTTCCGGATTTCCCCTCAAAAACCCCCTATCCTCTCCCTCCTACCCCTGCTCATCACCCCACCCTTTCCCACTTCCTAGTCATTACCCTACACTGGGGCATAGAGCCTTCACAGGACCAAGGGCCTCTCCTCCCATTGATGACTGACAAGGCCATCCTCTGCTACATATGTGGCTGGAGTCATGGGTTCCTCCATGTGTACTCTTTGGTTGGTGGTTTAATCCCTGGGAGCTTTGGGAGTACTAGTTAGTTCATATTGTTGTTCCTCCTATGGAGCTATAAACCCCTTCAGCTCCTTGGGTCCTTTCTCTAGGTCCTCCATTGGAGACCTTGTGCTCAGTCCATTGGTTGGCTGAGAACATCCACCTCTGTGTGACAATTAAACTTTTGGAAAACTTTCTTCTACCTCCATCATCCCAGAAAACCCCCCAGACATTATATTTTACTACGGTCATTGATGGTATTAAAGAACAATACTGTTTAATTATATATGTTAAATACATTAACCTTTAACATATGTCAATGGTCAAATCAATGCATGATATTTAAAAAATAATGAGTTGATTACTCAAATGCCTGATAGCCTAGCAGATTTTTAAATTCTCAAGAATAAAAAACAATTCTCTAATTTTCCACCCATATGTATGGGCATATATATGTGTACACACACACACACACATATATATATGT
>NW_022196891.1:26437493-26455637 GCF_008632895.1 Mastomys coucha | reverse complement strand
TATATATATATATATATATATATATGCTTTCTCTATACACATACATAAATATTCTCTCTATATATATGTATATATATGTAGAGGGTATTTATATACATATATATATGGCTAGAGTTTCTTCAAATCTTTTATTAAATCAGTCTGTTTTTAAAGACTACATTTACAAGTACATACTAGAAAATAGTTATCTTCCATAGTTAAAGAAATATGCTAAAATATAAAAACATCATATAATAAAAGGTACATCATGCTTTTAAACATGGTTATTTTTAATTTTTTTTGAAGAAACTGCATTGATATAGTGTAGCAGATTGTAGGGATTTTAATTATTTAAGATGAACTAACAATGTAGTTTTCAGTTCCTCTCTTTAAATTTTGGCTATAGCAAACAGAGAGAGATGCAGACCATATATATATAAGCAGAAGTTCTTTTGGATAGATTTAAGTTTGGGATTTAGTTTTAAGTATTTTATTTATTTATTTATTTATTTATTTATTTATTTATTTATTTATTTATTTAGTGTGTGTGTGTGTGTGTGTGTGTGTGTGTGTGTGTGTGTAGTCTAACATGTGTTGGGATAAAAAGGAGGAGAGAAGAGAGTCTCAGGCTCTTGGAGCTGAAGTTACAGGGACTTGTGAGTAGCTAGAGGATGGATATTGAGAATTGAACTTCAATCCTCTGCAGGAATGGCATGTTATCTTGACTGCTGAGCCTTCTCTTCAGTCCAGAGAACTATTGTTGTAAGTGCCCTTTCCTAAAAGGCTTTTAAGTGAAATTTTTCTAATTTTTATCCCATTTCAACTGGAATAATTTAATAAGTGCTCTACATGTTTCACACTTTGGAATAAAGATGAGCAATTAGCATGCATGAACAGACACCAAGTACCATAAATACAGCATTCAGGGGAGGGGAGCGGAAGGAGGCTGACCCACTGGCAGCTTAGAACTGAAGCACTGGCAGATTCTAGCTCATGTGACCTGAGTCCATCACACCAACAGTCTCCATTAAGAACTAAGTCCTCTCTGTGGCTATGAACCACTCCACACTGGTTTTGTCTCTCATGTTAGAGTACTTAACAGAACCAAGTTTGAAAAGCATTTGCTTCATTTGAATAATGCCATTGACAATAGTAGCACAAGCTAGTGATGCTGCTCCTGGTTAGCTGCCTTCTGGGCACCCCTTCTCCAGCCCCTCTCCCCAATACAGAGAGCTTGTAGCATCAAGAGAAAGCCACTTCCTGACTCGTAGAGATCACTTTTCTGAATCCTGAACCCAAGAAGTATCTGCCAAATGGGTCTGGGCTGCTATGCTAGCTTGTGTGAGCTTTTCTTCTTAGATCTTCCTAGCTGGGGGCAGGAATTGCTCATAGGCATGTGAGTTCAGCTAAGGCTGAGGTATAAGCATGTCTGATGTTTGTTGCAGATAAAGCTTGTATACAAAAGGACTGGGGTATCTAGGACAGCAGAGTAGTTGGAAAACAGAGTATAAGACTCAGACTGCAGACAATGTGTCATTGTACTACAATCTGCCCCAGAATTTCATCAGTCCCAAATTTCAATTTATCTCTGAGACTTGTGACAAAGCTATATCTGTCAAAGCAGAGGGAAAATCATTCATTTTATATGACTACTTTTAGTTTTGCTTATAAATTAATTATAGAAACATAAAATATCATTTTCTATTTAGATTATCTCCCCATGTCACATATAATAAAGACCAGTCCAGCTGTTGATGCTTGGCCACAGAGTTCTATGACCCTCATATTAACATGAAGACAAACAACTACTGCATATGAGCAGCTACTAAGAACCATTGAACATAGCATTTCCATATGGCCAGGAGGACGAGGACTAAACCAAGCACCTGAAACTCCAACATCTGAAGATGTAGCCATTTGATACATATGAATAAAATAATCTGACACTAGTTCTAGAATAGAAAACCTCCCTCTGATATCACAATCCTCTGTCACAGTATGCATATATGTGTGCTCGAAAACACACACACACACACACACACACATGTACACATGCACACACATACTTACACATAGATATGCATGTATGTGTATGTAGAGAAAGAGAGAGAAAGAGAGAGAGAGAGAGAAGAGAGTTAAGAGAGCAAGAGACAAACAATAAATTAGAACAGATTGTGGGGTCCTTGAGAGCAGTGAGAGTAAAGAAAGATGGTCACTGTATTGTTGTGGGTTGTCCTGGTGCCCTGGTACTGTTTGTATTCTGACATTAATTCTGCTTCTTCAAGAGGGGCTTCTCCCTAGAGGAAAAGTAGATCACATACTCAGGTGATCTCATGTGAACCTTCTCCCCATCCTAACTAGTCAGATAAAAGCTAGAGCCTGTGATTGGGTAGTGGAAGGGAAAGGTGGGACTGAAGGTCTTAGAGAGCTGGGGCATGTAGGGGAGGGAGGAGAAGAAGAAGAGAAGGGAGAGAGAGAGAGGAAGGAGAAAGAAGAGGTAAAAGCCAGTATGGAGCAGAACCATGTGTCCAGGAAAAACTGCAAGTAGCAAAGGTTCTCATAGCTGGAGAATAAGAGGATAGTGATAGATCTTCCCAATCTAGCCATATAACCTATAAATATAATAACTAGGTTGTGTGTTTTTAATATGGGATTATTGAGGTTGGAAATTACTGCAACACTCTGTTGTTATATGCTGCTTAAATAGAACAGGAATTTTCAGATTCAACTCAAATTTATCAGACATTCTGATATTTTAAGGAATGAGGGACTCAATTTTTATTGCAAGAATTCCTAATCTGAAAGGTTTGATAACAAATTTAAAAACAAACATTAAAACAGCAAACCCTGAGTTTTCCAAATAGCCCGCTCAGCTCAGCTCTCTCTCCTAGACCGTGAGATCTGGGGATGTAGAAGGTTTGAGATATACAGGGTTACTAAGACCTTCTCAAGCCCTGGTAGCAGCACTGTGAAAACAAGAACAATGCAAGTTATCTTGCCTGTCAATTCCATGTCAGGCATTATGAGACACCTACTTTTCCTCAGCACCACTCAGAATTGCAAACATGTCACACCCATAGGAAAGTTTTGAACCAGAACCATCCATTTTCATGAGAGGCAGTACCCTTTACAATAATTCTTGTCAAGAAATCTGTTCGTGTTTTTCTCATCAACTTGACTGCAGTTAAGTGGGAAGTATGCAGCATAACATTAGAACAATTTACCTGGTCTGCAGAGGTATTAAACCTTGGCACAACCTGTAATTAAGTGAGTTAATCTGCTTCTCATATTGATTCTAGGTTTGTAATTCAATCAAAGGTTCCAGGCAAGTGAAACTTGAATTCTGTTGAGAGATATGGGCATTGGGCATTAAAAAAAAAAAAAAAAAAAAAAAAAAAAAATTGCTCTTGTTCCTGTGCCAATTAAATGACATCTTTTGGTTATAACTCTTTTTATAGCCTTTCCATAACTCCTTCAAATGTTCCTCTGGATGGGCTATAAAGTAGTTAATCAGAATAAATTAAAATTTGTTCTTAGTACTAAAATGTAAATTAATTGTATGTTTTCTTCCAAATCTAGTCATTTGAAACATCTGGTATATATATTTTATGCTGTGCTCACTCTAATGGTAATAAGTTTTCCACGTTGTTGAAACTGCTTCTTACTCCTGCATAGTAGTCATTTAAAAGAAAGCCAATACCTCAGCAAAGAGCATCTCTTACACACTCATTGGAGCCACAGTGGGTCCACTCCGGTTCCTCTTAAAATAAAACAGAGCAGAGGGTTACCCTTTGCCCACAGACACCCAGACAGTGAAGCCCTGGGCCTCACTGTGACGGAAGAGCAAAGTTTCCCAGCACCAAGGGCATTAGGAACAGAAAATTAATCTTTCCATGCCAATTTTTATATTCTCACATATCAATTTCTGCAGCTGTGACAGCTTCTTTTATAACATCTGCCAGAGAAAAGAAAGAAATAAGAAAGAAAGTGACTGTACTTAGGTATAGCCATACCTTTTTGATGATTAGAGCCAATGAACTTATGGGAAATTCATGACTCAGAAATGATATAAATTATATATAGATTGAAAACGCCCATAACTTGCATTTAATTAAGTAATAAGCCTGAACAGATTTCAGCATTTCTGAATAATGTGCTGTTCCAAGGGACAAGCAATAATTCATGTGAGGAGGCTCATCTATTGAGTTCAAGATGCACATATTACTTTCTTATACCACTAAGTTCCTTCTATTTTAGCCTCAGTTCTGCTCTCTCTATTTGGAGTTAAATGGCTACCTCAGCTACTTTCCACTGGATTTGTTCAACATTTTACAAGTCACCTCTCTTATTTGATATCCTGGACATGGGGCTCTTAGACTGCAATGCTTCTACTCAGTGCAGCTCTATCTTCCTAAAGCTAAAGAATCTACAAAGATCCAGGTCAGTATAAACTCACAGAGTGATCTAGTTTGCAAGGCTTCCTTCCACCCTTGGACTTTAGCAAACCTGCCATTTTGTTCAGCCTACTTACATATAGCTTCAGTCAGCTATAGGAGAACCAGTATTCATTAAAAGGTGGAAAAGTATACAGTTGCCAAGTTAGCAGAACAAACAAACAAACAAAAGGTCCTGTATATTTGTTCACCAAAAAGATAAGAATGAGTCATACTGAGCCAGGCAAATACATCAAATGGATGGCAAATATTCTTGTACCTCATGTCTACCCCAGGGCTAGCTTCTACCTGTCTAGCTCCTAGGTCTGGCTGCTGTACATAGAGCAGTGAAACCACAATGGGAAGCCTCAAGAGCTGTAAACACAAACTGAAGTGGAATGTAACTTTAACATTATCTAAATACACATTCAAACCTACTTCTCCAGTGTCATATGATTCACTCACAGCAAATAATAATAATAATAATAATAATAATAATAATAATAATAATAATAATAATAATAATTTCACAATATCAGAGGACCACAGCCTTTTTTTTTGTTTGCTTCTAAAACTTTTTTCTTTACTCTTTCTGTCATTAAGAGGTAACATGAACTTTATATTTTATATTTATTACTTTAATAGTTTATAAAGGAATGGGTTTCATTGAGATTTTTACATTATACTGTCACTGATTCTCCTACTTCCTTTACAACTGATCCCCATCTCTCCACAGTATTTTCCACTTTGTTCTGTTGTCTTCCTCCAATCCTTATAGCCTCTCCTTTCCCAGTTTTACTGACTCTTTGGACTCTTTTGTACTTCACCCATATTTATTCTTACCTGAGTATGTATAGTAACAGCTAGAGTCTAAGATCTGCATACGAGAATACACAAGTCAGGTTTGACTTCCTTAATACAATGTTTTCCATGCTCCTGGATTAGAAGATTTACACTTATGGGGATGATTATATGACCAAAAGCAACCCACAGACTCATTGCAGTCTCCATTAAAATTCCAGCAGTGTTCTTTATAGAATTGGAGAAAACAATCTTAAAATTCATATGGAAACAAAAAGGATTCTGACAGATAACAAAAGCAATTATAAGCAGAAAGAACACATCCAGAATTTGACATTATCTGAACTCAAAAACTCAAATTTCACTTCAGAGCCATAGTGACAAACACTATATTGGTTTTGACACAAACGTCAACCTACAGATCAATGACACATAATAGAAGGCCCAGAGACAAACGCACAAAGCTGTAGACTCCTACATTTTGACAAAGGTATCAAAAACATACAGTAAGGCTCAGTGATGTATTAGCGAGTGCCCTGTCCTTAGCAAATTGAAACAGAATTAGAAGACAAAACACCTGCTTCATACAGTCTCAAGATGGAAGGGTGAGTATGGGCAGACATATGTAAAATGAAACATCTCAAATAGCCACTGAGATTTTACATACTAAATCAAGCTTTAAGTGCCTGATGCCTGCATTTTCTAATCTTCATTCTGTACTTAGTTCCATTGTCTCATTATCCAACCCCAGAAGCTATTTAACTTCATAAAACGATTGAGTATCGAGAGCTAAGTCTATAAAATCTAGTTAGGTGAACAATTTTCATGGGGTTTCTTTTTCACTGAGGACAGGCAAAAAGGGAAGGCAATGTAGTGCATGATTTTGTTGCTTATTGTGGCTTGGGTGAGGCACCAGCAAGTTATTTACACTAAATAACCTGCAGAATGACATCAGGCTCTTCTGTACCACCTCAAAAATGTGTCAGGGAAGAGCTCTGGGCAAGGAAACATGTCACCAGAGGAAAGTTTGGGCTATATATATATATATATATATATATATATATATATATATATTTTTTTTTTTTTTTTTTTTCATGAGGTTTCTCTGTATAGCCCTGGCTGTCCTGGAACTCACTCTGTAGACCAGGCTGGCCTCGAACTCAGAAATCCGCCTGCCTCTGCCTCCCAAGTGCTGGTATTAAAGGTGTGTGTCACCACTGCCCGGCTTTTTTGGGGGGGGCGGTATTTTTTCTTAACATTATTAGTTTAATAAAAAACTTAATTTTATTCTTCAATATCTCCAAAATGTTAATTTGATAAATCATACTCATAGGTTAGGCATCCAAAGAGAGGAGATTCTAAAGTGTATGGTAGACTTCCCAGTTGTTTCTCAATGTGCCTTCTGCTCCTGTGGCTAGTCACTGAATAAAATAATGTATAAATGACAGCACAAATATACTGCAAGCTTCCTGTCAAACCTTTTAATTTATTTGAATTCTCTTTTATTCTCGTTTTGAAAACTACTAGCATCCATCAGAAAATTACAACCACTGAAAGTTCTCATTCACATTACAGTAGTCACTTATATTAAACATTCCCCAAAATCACGTGGTTCCCATCTTGGTACTACTGGGAGGTATCATATAGTTAAAGAGGGGGGACCTAGTGGAAAATGAGGCTAATTAGGGTGGTGCCCTCTTAAGGGTTTGTGTGTGCCATTACTTTCTCTTTTTCTATTTTCTACCTGTGATGTGTGCAGTTTTACTCTATCATTTGTTTACATCACATAATCCATCACCACACATTAAAAGAAAAAATAAAACAGACATGGCTAGGGAGATGACTCAGTGGTTAAGAGTACTAACTGTTCTTCCAGAGATCCTGAGTTCAATTTCCAGCAACCACATAATGGCTCACAACCGTCTGTAATGAGATCTGAGGACCTCTTCAGGTGTGTTTGAAGACAGCAACATTGTACTCACATACATAAAATAAAAATCCACAGACACCACCAACCATAGACAGGAACATTGAAAGTTGTAGCCACAGTAAGCATTTTCTCTTTAGAAAATGATTGTCTGAGGTAAGTGTTGGATCTGAGTAAATGTATACATTACTCACTTCCATCATTATATTTTCCTAAATAACACTTGGAATCTTTTCTATCTTTGCTACCATGTGTAGCTTTGTTTACTTAAAAGTAAGTATATACATGCAGTGAAATTGCTTGTGAGCCATTCAGTGTTCTCCTACGTGGAAAAAAAAAAGTTCACCTGTCTGTTTCTAACATCTCTAATTACACAGCATGGGTATTTGTTAAAGATACAATGGGAAAACATGATGACCTCTGTTTTAGTTATTTTTCATAACATTTTCATTCCAATAAAAAATATTTAAAAAAAAATATATTAATTTTCTACCTCCATTTTGTTACCAAAAGCATGGGGCCATTAGAGATGGCATGTTTACTTTTCCATATACGGAGTGGTATATATTTATACAGGTAAGGTCTTCCATATCCAAGGGTCAGACAACTGTTAGGAAACATCATTTAGCTCAGTGAAATGCTTTCCCAAAAGACTCTTGTTTGTGGTCCAGGCCACTCAGTTTTGGTAGTATAAGCAGAATGAAGGTCAGGGTGAAGTGCTTTAGGATGAAGTCAGGATGCTCCTTTCTTGCTTGCTCTGAGACATCAGTAAATGTGGTGTTTCTTATTGTACCTGTGTTCATTTGGATGGAAGAGATGTTCAAGAATGGAAGAACAATAGGATGGAAGTCAGGACCCCTATTCTACTCAGTAATTAGATGTCATGCCACTCTGTGAGCCCTGGAAACCTCATTTACAAGATGATGGGTTTGCCTTAGATAGCAATTCTTAGCCCTGACTGCACACCAGACTTACTGGAGATTAAACAAATATCGACAGTTGGATCCTATTCCCAGAAATTCTGGTTTAATTGGTCTGGGGGTAGGGTGGACTGCAAACTCAAGAAAAGCTCGTGTTAAGCCACAATGGAGAAGTTCCAATTGATACTTGGAGATTTCACAACCACTTGAGCTGTTTATTGTTCCAAAGCCAGTCTACCTGGGGATATAGCTTTATCTAGATAATTTTTTCCATATGGGACAACACGGAATGGCTCACAAGCAGTTCCAACTAAATGTATATATTTACTTTTAAGTGAACAAAACCACACTCGGTGGCAAAGATAGAAAAGATTCAATATATGGTCAAGCACATGAAGGAAAAGCTTGGCAGGTCGGTCCAAGCACTTTAACTACCTCTTCTGTCTCCAAAAAGCGGGTAGAGTTTTGTCTCTGCATCCAGGTTTACTCTTTTCATTTTTCCAGATTTAGCATTAACCAAGAACAAGGACTCACCATTAGGGTAACACATGTGGCCGACTAAGCCACAAGTGCCTATGGCATTACTCCAGGTCAGCCACAGTGAAGCATATGCTTGATGGAAGAGAGAGGCACACTGATGCTTTGATACAACACAGACAAGTCGTTATCCCTAATTAACAAACGACCAGGGACGCTTCGGAGTTTCTGTTCTTGTCACATAGTGTCAATCTGACCAGAAACTTTTCACTCGGCTCTGGTCACAGTCCACCAGCCAGTACCTGCATGCCTGAGCTTAAGGACTTTGTCCTGGCCAAAGGGAGACTTGACTTTCCCTCAAAGGGGTAATCATAAAATATTTGCAAGCTCCCAGGCTTTTCAGGAGCCATCCAGTGTAGGCTGAGGCTGGTTGGTGGCCTTCCTGGGAGTGACTAACTGTTTCTGCACGGCTTATGATGGGTGCGCTCTATGAGGCCAAGTCCCATAGAGACTTCATCTCAGGATTGCTTCTTGCAGTTGATATGCCTTGCTTGTTATTATTAGATATATATAGTAATCACTAGGTAATTAGCCCACCCTTTTGAGCAGATTTCTACAGAACAATGAAGATGTACTGTCTTGTTATATCGACAAATAGATTATTTCTTAATTGTTAATGATAACTCTATAAGAATTCTATAAGAATTCCTGAAGGAACAGCCATCCAGATACTGCCCCACCTGGGGACCTATCCCATATACAGTCACCAAACCTAGATGCTTTTGTGGATGCAGGGAAGTACTTGCTGACAGAAGCCTGATATGGCTGTCTCCTGAGAGACTTTGCCAAAGCCTGACAAATACAGAGGCAGATACTTTCAGCCAACCATTGGACTGAGTGTTGGGTCCCTGATGGAGGAGTTTGGAGAAGGGACTGAAACAGGTGAGGGGGGTTGTAGCCACATGGAGGGAGCATCAGTGTCAACAGGCCAGATCCCCTGGAGCTTTGGGGGACTGGACCACCAGCCAAAGAATATACCTGGAGGGACCCAAGGCTCTGGCTGCATATGTGGCAGTGTAGGCCTTCTTGGACATCAGTGGGAGAAGAGGCAGGTTGGTCCTAAGGGTGTTCTATGTCCCAATGTAAGGGAATTCCAGGGAGGGAAGATGGGAGTGAGTGGGTGGGTGGGAGAGCACCCTCAAAGAGGCAGGGGAAGGGGAAATGGGATAGGGGGTTTCCTAAAGGGAGACATGGAAAGGGGAAACATTTGAAATGTAAATAAAGAAAATAGCCAATAAAAAAGAAAAAAAAGAATTCCTAAAATTATAATACTAATAATTAAGCTCTTTATAATAGGACTGCTATTAAATCCTCTCTGACAATGAAACTGCAATGAGAACTCTGCCAGTCATCAAGTGTCATGAGTTAATTGCTTCTGAGATAGAAAAGAGGTATCTACAACTTAGAACACATTCTAAGAGGTTGTAAAACAATTAACAAAAGTTCTGCAAAAGGGAAGTAACCTACAATTTATTGTAGGTGCAAGAGGAGAAGATAAAAACATTGACTGGGTTTATCTTTACAAAATTTTAATAATATATTAGTCACAAAATTATGGTTTTTAACTTTCTATGAACCTGTTGAGCTTGTGACAGATAATAAATGTTTAGCCAGATAATTATTCTTAATGAATATGCATGTAAACCTCTCTTTTGTAAACTTCTCATTCAATTTGTGATTTGAATTTATGTGGTGAATGTTTTACCATGTGATCATGTATTGCAAAAGATATATAAGTGTTGAAGACAAAGAGAATAAGGAAGAACTTTTTGGAGAAGAACTTAGAAATGAAGAATAAAATCACTTTTAATTAACTAGTTAGGGCCTCACAGTTCCTGGGGAGAGAAGAACAAAGGCTACTTTATCTAATCCCCAGCAGTTTTATAATGAGATGCTAAACACCAGAGACTGCAGTTCCTGACCTCAGAAGAACTCAGAGAAGCAGGTAAGCTACCACTGCAAAATAACTTAGACTTAAGTCAGGCAAATGTTTTATTATTAAAAGGCAACCCTAAATATCTTACAATATTAAATGTCTTGTCTCAACCAATGCTCTTCCCCCATCGGGTACCTTCACTGGAACGGCCCTCCAACAGTGAAGTATGGTAAGCCCAAGACAGTGTAGTTCAGCTTCCACAAGGTGCCTGCAGGGTTGGTGACACCATGGTCCCTGGCTTAATAACATACCTCTTACTGGCTTCTTTCTCTTCTCAGCCATACTTGTGTTCATGTCCTTAATGGTGTTCTCTAAGCATTTGAGAAATAAAGTTATTGATTTGGAATGTTGTCGCTGGCACTGCTTCAGGAAGAATCTGGCCTATGAGAATGTGACTACCAGTTTTAATTAATGCTGATGATGCTGGTGATTGACGATGATGGTGATGGTAGTGTTAGTGGTGGTGGTGGTGCTAGTAATGATGATGATGATGACATAATATGGTAGGAAAAGAACCAGAAAAGTTCATGGGAAGAGATACAAATGATAGGTGGGTTGAATTGCATGAATTAGCTGAAGAAATAGGGAAGAGGAAGTAGTTGAATTTCAGTAACATTTCTAAACAAAACAGCATATATGCAATATATTCAGAGAAAAGTGACAGCAACTTCACTCTGCTATTATGGTTTCCGCACTAGTTTAGGCCACATTATTACTGCTCGTCTCCATTTTGTATAGGATGTACCAGAAAGCCAGGTCAATCCACACTGATTCCTTATGCTCAACTAATTTGCCTTCAATCTAATGACAATGACAAGATTGTTCTGTTTCAGAGTAGAAGATAGGCTTTGGAAAGTGTGTGCTGTTTAGAGAAAGCCGTTGGAAGTAGACACTGTAATGAATTTTGTACCTGTTTTCAGCATTAATAATAAACCATCATGTCTTTTCCTTGTCAACTAAGCAAAAGAAATTTCTCTTGTGGTAATAAGGCAGCAACTCTATTCCGTCTTAAACAATCTATATTTAAATGACAGTGGAACAGAATTTTAATGCAAATGTAATAAAGTTGATGGGTCTTTCCTACAGAAAGGGCAATAGAATAGACCCCAAACATCTAACATCATTAAACAATGTCTGGTTGTGGCAAAGTAAATGGAAAAAGAATTCTATAAGAAGATACTGTATTTGAATCATTCAGTTGATTTATCGGATCAGTCTGAGAATGTGAAACTCTCACACTTTCTGAGAAAGCCTAGCTGAGGGCTGACAGGGAAGATAGAATACCGTAGTCTATCATCCAGAAACTCCCCCAGCATGATGACTTTGCTATTTGGGCGTGTTGACCTTACACTGATAAACAGAGTTGGGGTCAAATCATAACAAGTCTGAGAAAGCATATCATACAACTGCTACTTCACATCAAGGTGATAAAAGCTCTCAGATATACTTAAATATAATCGTATTTGTGGTGCAGAAAGTTCATGAAGTTACCTTGCCCATAACGGGATGTAGAATATTGAAGGAGATTAGGGAAAGAGAGAAGGGGACAGTTGTTTGGGAGGAAGAAGGACTGCGTGAATAGAAAGGGAAGCATGAGCATGAGAAGACCTACAATGGTTTAGAACTTAGAACCTGAAGTGTGTGCACTGTCCCTGAAGTTGAAAGCACAATATTCTACAGCTCGGAAGCCTATTCTTCCATAGATAGGCTTTTCACTGGAAAAGCAGTACAGGAATGATCATGGCAGTATTTTCTGTCATAATTCCAAGCTAACAACAAGCCAAATGTCTATTAACAAGAAAATGATAAAATACACTATGTATAATACAATAATGAAGAGTGTATGAAGTGATTGAGTATATACACTGAGGTGAACAACACCAGCAACAACAACAACAAAAAACCCAGCATGGATGACTCTCACAAACACAACGTTAGACAAAAGAAGGTGAGAAGACACAACGCAGCTTCCAGTCATAGCAAGGTGATCTTAGACGGTAAGGTGATCGCATCACCAGTCTAAAAACCAGCCCTCTTCTGTGGAGAGAGGCAGTCGTGAAGGACTATGGTGACTTTTTGATTGGTCCATGAATTATTTCTCTCCCTGTCTAGTAATTGAGTGGCAATGTGTACTTTGTAAAAATTCACAGGTTAGGTTCAAGTCTCTTTATCTTCCGTGAATTCTCCAAATCATTTAAAATAAATCATAACTTTGCAAGTTCACAAAATTAGTTTTAACTGAACTAAAGTCACATTCCTTCTTCCACTAAGTAAAAAGTTTAGAGCCAAGTAATGTGTTCTGAAGGGAAGGGACATGACTTCCCATATGGGTACTGGCTTTTACTGAACATCTGAGAAGAGTTCTTACAACCTACCTATTGGACTATAAATGCTCCTGTACCTGGATGTAAAAAGAAGTGCAGCCTGCACAGATTAGCTCCAAAAAGCAAAGTGAGAAAAAAAATAATTATAGGTTAAAGTTCTGGGAGAAATGGTCATATCTAACATTTATCACATATCTGTTACATGCCAGGGAAGTAAGATGACTTCTTAATTAAATGTGCCTACTGATTAGTCTGAGTTCAATCAATGACATATATGATGAAAAAAAAAAGGTTCCTTTAGATGATCTTTGTTCTCCACATGTATGCTGTGGTATATGTATACATGTGCACATGAGCACACATGTGTGCATGCACCCACATGCCCACACAGACACAAATAGATAGATAGATGATAGATAATAGATAGCTAGATGGATAGTAGATAGATAAAAGGATAGATAGATGCATCAACAATAATATAGGAAATAAAAGTTTTCATTTTATATTCAATACTAATAAATTCCGAAGTGGCTATCAGCTCCCTACCTAAGAAATTATGAAACTGGAACTCAGTAGCTGCAACTTGAGCCCAAACTTGACTGGGTTATATCACTTTAAATATCTCAGTGGCTCACATTGAGCTGCTGATGCTCAACGTTCTTTTAAAATATAGTCTCTTCTGTAGGATGGAAAGTTTTTGATGGCTTACTCTGAGTGTGGAACTGGGAAAGCAAGTGACTCCTTGTATGAGTTAGGCAGGGAAGGCTAAGTCAGCAATCTAGCCGCTCTTCTTAGGGTTTAATTTACCACAAGTTCTGGCTTCAGTGAGCAAATATCTCAACAGTGGCAGCATTCGCAAACCTTCCTGACTAGAAGAATCAGCACACAAGAAACATTTTCAGTGAAATCCCATTCCTGATCCTCTCTAGGGTACTGAGTCACAGCATGGAGGGCAGGGTCCTGGGACACAGTTGCTATGGCAATTCTTCAACTTCGGTGTTCTCTTTGTGTTCACGATCAATAGCTGTTATGAAATAATCGACTCTGGGTTTCAAAGGACAGAGACAGGTTTCTCAGACAAACCGCTTATCTTGACTCTTAAAACCAAGTCACTACCCTCCAAATGCTGTTCTGCAAGGACCTATGCAGGACCAGAAATTCACCTTCTGGAAAAAAGTTGGGGAAAAGGCATCTTGAAAAAAAATCAACTGACACGCCAGGGAAGCAGTGTATCATTTCAAATATAATTTCAACTATGTCTTAAGCCTTTATTTTTAATTTTCTTTTCTGTTTAAGAAAGCACCACAGTCCACAAGTTTGGGTACACTGTCTTAATATTAATCTTGGTATAGCAAACCACACTTGCAGTTTAATTCAGATCTGTATGTTTTCAGGGACTGAAATGGGAGGGGCTTTTCATTCCACCTTGATAACTTAAATGGTAGACTCGGGAAAGACAAAAAAGTAGATATTGTAAATATTTTTGTAGACAGGGCTTAATAACTTCTGCTTCATATCTGGTTAAAAGAAATGATTTCATAAAAAACTGTGAACAGATGATGTGACATTCGTAACGTTGTTGTTATCTAATATTTCAGTGGAGTTTACAGTTAAGGGGTTACAGATAATGTGAGCCTTGGGAGGACAATGACGGAGTTATAAAACCAAACCTCACAAAATTTCCCCACCTTCCTATTTTACAGTGTCATAAAAGCTACACTTTAGGAACTGCACTATCGGGACATTTCTAGAAGTACATCGTTAACACCCTTAGTAAAAGCCAAGTAAAAGTGAATTCAAGTGCACACAGAATAGTGGTTCACCATATTAGAGTAACAGCTAGAGTTATGATAAAAGTAAACCTCAGGATGAAAGAACAATAGGTACAAGCTCACTGCCTTCTCATGAGTGTTTCCAGGGGTTTTAATAATAGTGAAGGTTCAAGGATGCTCGCAAGCCAGAGGGCTATGGCTTCCTCATAATGAAGAGTAGGGTATATGTTAGAGGAGGAGAAATCTTGAGAAGCAAAACAATATTTCTTGGCAGCTGGGTAAGAGCTAAAGGGGAAAAACAGCTTTTCCTGGGAGCTCAATTAGGGCAATGTCACACCCTCAAAGTACAGAATTTCTCTGACAGATGAGCATAAAGATTACAAAGTTCAAGCAGCCCACCACACTGTTTCACATTGTCCACAGGTGGAATGAAGTAGGCTTGGGCTTCAGATAACTGCTTTGTGAGAGAGAAAGGAAGTGTGCTAGGAGTTTCCAAACAACCCTGCTATGTCCTTCCAAAGCTCTTAAAGATGAAAGGCCTCTGCAGCCCTTCATTCCTCCACACTGAACACAGTTCTTCTTAAAGGTACAACCACCAATTGCCCTCCCCTACAGGAGGGGTCTGCTGGATGTGCAATCAGGGGTCAATCTGGGTTGCCTTTCCTCTAACTCTGAGGAGAAAGGCTTCTTCCTCCACTTCAGTCTGGGGGTCTTTCCAAAGCTCTTAGTCCAAGCTGAGCAGCCAGGGATGATTTGGTTTGAATCAGGGACTGCATGAGGATATCCAAGTTAGCTAAGTGAAATTAAATCTTAAGTGTAGCCATATGTTTTTCTGTGTCAAAAACAAACAAACAAACAAACAAATAAACAATACAAAAAAAGACGACAGTTATTGAAGCAGCACAGAATGAGCCCAAGCCAATTTACATAGAACCCTTTGCTCAGCCTCAAGTATGTGTTCATTCTTGGTAAATCACATTTACACATCGTTAGAAAGAAAGCTTAAAAACATGATTGCCCCGGTTTGAAACATAAAATGCATTGTTCTCATTTGCAAATTTAGGTCACCTTTCACTGGGGAGGAGACGCATCTTTAAAATAGCAATCATTTCTAGAGAACACACATACTTAATTCATATCCTCTAAGTAAGGCAGAGGCATTAAAATCGTCCAAAATGTGTTTGGGTAGAGTGTATCTTGAAAATGTATAGGTAATGAATCTCTTACAAGATCTGGATTCAAACTGTGAATAAAATGCCTTTGATGTATAAACAAAACGTGCTTTTTTCTAAAGTGCCTCTGACTTCAATCATGTAAAGAAGTCTTAAAAGGAAATGTAAGTCCAGTGGGGCTTTACAGCTCTCATATTTAATCTGCTAATAGCATCATTTCAAAAGAAAAAAAAAGGAAAAAAATATACAGTGCAAGTGCATTTAAATCCATTCAACACATTTAGACTGTAAAAATTAAAATATATTGTCTATTTTATTATGCACAACAGAGTCAAGGGCATCAGCCAACTGACCTGATAATCCAATAAACTGTGTAGACGGTATTTATGCCAAGATAAGAGCTCAGGGACAGCTGCATTGTGAACTATTTAGCATCACAAATACACTTAGCAGAAGCTGCTCAAGGATAGCTGTCACTGGGGCACATCCAGAGCAAGAGCTAGAGGGTTGATAGGTTCTGCTTTAGAAGGGAGGCTTTTATGAGAGATTATAAATATTGATTTCGCTGAGGGAGTCAGAACAGTTTATGGGTGTGTGTACATAATGCCAACCTTTCCATTTATATCATTGGGCTAGTCTTCAATGGGATCTAAATGTCAAAGTTTTTCAGGGCACTCTTGAGAGATACCCCTTGGGAAACAATTTGGAGATTATTTCTTTCTGCTAGAAGGACTCATGCCTTTGAGAACATCAATAAAAATTGATACATAAGAAACTATTCTAATGTGTTCTCTGAGTTTGAGGGCGGTATCCTCTCATCAATGGGCAGGGCTGCTTTTCACTTAGATCTCTCATGACTATAAGTCGACAACCCATAGCCATCTAGCAGAGGCTGGAATGCTCTTTAAAGCAGAAAGTTCTTGCACTCACATATAACATATCCCCCAAAAAATGAAACAGGGAGAATGAGTATGTCAGTGCACTAATATTTACCCAGTAATATTCCCAATATTGTTATGAACACTGTACTAGATTAAAAGTGACACACAATGCATTTTCTTCATGCCCAGGTACTAAGGAACTGTGCCTCTCTTGCTAATGTAATTTGGTTACATCTGACATCAACAGTAAAGCCGACATTACTTTATTTTCTAAAGAATGAGAGTCTTTGACAGACTATATTTTTGTTAGATAAACTGAGTATGAATTCCTCCAAACAATTTCTATATGCAACATAAGATGCACACACATATGCACATGCACGTATATGTACATAGAGACACATATGTACTTATGTAAGTATACACATCTACATGAACACACATCCACATGCAAACACACATGCAGAATGTACCACTACAGGCCAGGGCAAATATTTAATGATGTCACCACAGGTAACTTCCCACAAAATGAATTGAAAAGGATCGGTGCCTTTGCTTTAGAGATGGAACTAGTCTTAGGAGAACTTTTTTAAATACTTTACTTTGCCCAGTTGGAGTTTTCTTTGTTATTCACACACTAATGAGGGTGTATGACTTACACTGATCAATTAACATATGTAAAATAGGGTATGTGTAAATAAAATAGAAGTTTTGTCCATTTTGGGGGAACTGTAAAATAGAACACTTATCATAAAAACATCTAACACGCACAGGACCAGAGCATCAGAGCCAGTCCAATAATACCCAGAGGAAGCTCCACTCCCAGGAACTCCCAGGATCAGAGGTGAGGAGGTGAGGAGGACACAACATCTGTCCCAACACCAGGAGTAACTGGGACAAGCAGGGCCCAGGCACCCAGGAACTCTGCCAGCTCAGTGGCATGGGTTCCTTCCCATCTGTCTGGGCTGGTGCCCTAAGCAGACCTTGGACATAAACTCTGTAGACAGTCCCAAAATACCCATAGGAAACTCCACTCCCAGATGCTCTAACAAGCCCAGGGTCACAGGATCCCAGAATCACAGGATCACAAAGACAGCTTGACTCTGAGGAGTTCTGACACAACCGTGATCACAAGAAGGACAGGCTCCAGTCAGATTTAGTCAGGGCAGGTAGCACTAGAGATAACCAGATGGTGGAGGCAAGCAAAATAATAATAATAATAATAAGCAACAGAAACCAAGGTTACTTGTCATCATCAGAGCTCAATTCTCCTACCATAACAAGTCCTGGACACACCATCACACCGGAAAAGCAAGAATCAGATATAAAATCACTTTTCATGATGATGATACAGGACTTTAAGAAGGACATAAATAACTGCCTCAAAGAAATACAGGAGAACACAGGTAAACATCTAGAAGCCCTTAAAGAGGAAACACAAAAATTCCTTAAAGAACTACAG
>NW_022196891.1:26436930-26437147 GCF_008632895.1 Mastomys coucha | reverse complement strand
CAACAAAATTATAGAAGAAAACTTCCCTAACCTAAAGAAAGAGGTGCCCATGAACATACAAGAAGCCTTCAGAAATCCAAATAGACTCGACCAGAAAAGAATTTCCTCCCATCACATAACAATCAAAACACCAAATGCACTAAATAAAGAAAGAACTTTAAAAGCAGTAAGGGAAAAAGGTTAAGTAACATATAAAGGCAGGCCTATCAGAATTACA
>NW_022196891.1:26430189-26436817 GCF_008632895.1 Mastomys coucha | reverse complement strand
GATGTCATACAGACCCTAAGAGAACACAAATGCCAGCCCAGACTACTATATTCAGCAAAACTCTCAATTACCATAGATGGAGAAAAGATATTCCATGACAAAATGAAATTTATACAATATCTTTCCACAAATCCATCCCTACAAAGGATAATAGATGGAAAACACCAACATAAGGAGCAAAACTACACCCTAGAAGAAGCAAGAAAGTAATCTTTCAACAAACTCACACAAGCCTAATTTTGCCTCTAACAACAAAAATAACAGGAAGTTACAATTACTTTTTCTTAATATGAAAATTAAAATTATCAATATATCCTAATTGTTAGAAATTCAAAAATATGAGGAATTAGAAATTTGTTGGCTGTTATCCAGTGGTCTCTCTAATTTGGTAATTGGAGATATAGGTCCAATATTGTACAAGCTATATACACTTTCTGCTTGTTTGTACATGACAGTGTCTTGCTGTGTACCACATAATAGTCTTGAAATCAGGCTTCTCTTATCTCAGCCTCTCTATTAGTAGGATTGTTTATTTCATGTTTTTACACTATACCATGGTTTTCAGAACAGCTTAAATATTTCAAAAGTATTTATACAATCAAAAGAAACGTAGATACTTCATAAAATAAAATATCTGGATAGCCAACAAAAATATTTTTAAAAGTCTAATATCAACTGTATTCTTTAGAATATGTGTGTAATCAATGTGCCCGTGCATTACTATAACACACTATGTTCAATCTAGGTTTTAGCTTTATGCAACTGTAAAACAGCTTATGCAGATATTGTACCTGCTCCTGATCCATATGAGTGCCTGTTACTGTTATTTCAAATGTAGGTGTGGCTTATGCCAAAGAGTAAATTTTACACATCCATTCAGTAATTTCATAATGTTTCCAGCCCTATAGATCAGTATTGAAATGTATGATGTTTTATATGTTTATAAGTTACTCTTTATCTGAGTTGAAAGCTTTTCAAAATTATCACATCCAGTGAATGAGATTCTTACCCTCACCTAGTGCCTGTGCTAATCTCCAAGCAGAACCATTGTTCATTGAAACAGTTGGTGAATGATTTCATGGGTAGACCATCTTAATACACACACCATTTCTTAAATGAATGTAACCTGTTCCCTGTGGGCTGAAAATGAAGACACTTACTCAAGTCAAACAGCTTTGACCATAGCAGGAAGTCTGTATCCAAAAATCATGCCTACAATTCATTCCTTGGCACAGCAGAACTGTCAACTCTCAGCTTAGCTATAGTGGAGGTAAAATCCTTTGGTGATGTGAGTGTCATTGAAGTACAGCCTTATTACAATGAACTCCAATGTCTAAAACTTGTTCTAATTTTGGGCTTGTACCACAGTAAGAGCCAAGACTTTAAGCTCTACTAAATATAAAACAAACAAACAAAAAGACTATATCTAATTTATGCTCATTTCAAAAAATACTAGTAGTGATATACTATTTTAAAATATACAGTTAATATGTTTGGAGCTATTTAAAATTTATATTGAGAAAAACATATGTATTTTCAGAATTGCTGTAGACAAGAATCTACATAAGACTGTTCAATTGATTGTTGGTTTATATCAAACAACTTTTATAATACTCATTTTTATTGTACAATATTTTATAAATTTTAAAGAATACAACAAAATTAAAAAAATGAAAGGTATTACAAATATTGAAGGGGGTCTTCTGGGAGGAATTGGGGTATAAATGAGAAACCAGAATGTGATGTAATTCTATTTACTTAAAATATGTTTTAAAATGTTAACAAATTCAGATAAATTGAAATCATGTATCTTTTCTCATCATAATGCAATAAAACTTAATGAAAACATAAAAATGAAAAAGAAAAGAAAAAGAAAAAAACATCAAACCTGGGTCTGTAAGAGTCTGTAATTGCATATCTGGTATTTACCATGACGAGTTGAAGTTGGTATGTTAAAGAGATGTCTACACTCCCATGTACATGACAGCATTGTTCATGTTTGCTGAATTATTCAATCAGCCTGTATAAATGACAGTAGTGAGAAAGGAAAGAATATGGGGTACATATACAAAATGGAAACAGTCTAGCCTTAAAAAGACAGACAAGTAGTCAATGGCAAAAATGTGGATAGATCTTTTTATTAATTAGATATTTTCTTTATTTAAATTTTAAATGTTATACCATTTCCTTGTTTCCCATTGGAAAACCCCCTACCCCAACCACTCCTCCTGCTCACCAAACCACCCACTCCCACTTCACTGTCCTGGCATGCCCCTCAACAGAGGGATGGATACAGAAAATGTGGTACATTTACACAATGGAGTACTACACTGCTATTAAAAACCATGAATTCATGAAATGCATAGGAAAATGGATGGAACTAGAGGATATTATCCTGAGTGAGGTAACCCAATCACAAAAGAACATACATGGTACACACTCACTGATAAGTGGATATTAGCCCAGAAGCTCGGGAATACCCAAGATATAATTCACAGACCACATGCAACGAAAGAAGAAGGAAGACCAAAGTGTGGATGCTTCGGTCCTTCTTAGAATGTGGATAGTTCTTGAGAACACAGTATTGAGTGAAATAAGCTGGGTACACAACAACAAACACTGGCTGTGAATGGTTGCTCACACCTATAATCCCAAGACATTGAAGGATGAAGCAGGGGTATTACAGTCAGTGCAAGGTCAATCTGAGTTACATAAGGAGTTCCAGGGCAGCGTGGGCTGCAGGGTAAGACCTCGTCTCAAAGACTGAAAGTGGAAAATATGGAGAACAGAAAGACAAATAGTGCATGTTCTTACTAGAAGAAGCACACTAGGAAGAGTGGAGTGATGGTTCATGAAACCATGGTTCATCAGAGTGGAGTGATGGTGTTAGGGAGAAGGGGCAATGGCTACTACCTGAGGAGAGTAGCTTCCTCAGGGCAGAGGAGAAACTTTTCTTTAACTGAAATCTGTCATGGCATAGTTAATGCAGCTAAGAAAAGCTTATTGCACATCTCAAAATTGCTGAGAGTAAATTACAGAATGGCTGAAATGATCGATGTCTACTATACTGACTTAACCACTTCACATATTCATAAAAAAAATAACATCATTTCATTTCTCTCTACATACATGTATATATACAACTGTCATTTGTCAATTTGGAATAAAAATGAAGTTAAAAAGTATAGGAAGTATAGATCGGAGTTACCCTTTTACTTGCACATGCAGGCCAGGTACCTGGAATTTCTTTATATAATAACAAATTCCATAATAAATTCTATGTCTGCTCATTAACATCGAGGTCTCATTTCTGATGCCCACAAAACCAAACGACTTTGGCGACAACCGCCTCTTTGAATTCAAAACTTAGAAACATCCCTTGCGGACAGCCCTCTTTTGCTTAATTTCCACTTAGCAGATTCACCTAAATTATCCTCAAACTTGGATTTAATTTCTAGCGCATGCTGCCTTTCAAGGTTATGAGTGTTATATCTTTGGTAAGTATGTTGTACAGCACATTTTCTCCCGAGTCATAACAGGCAGACTTCTGTCATTAACTCTTTCCTACTCTTACCTTTAATAGATGTGCTTCTGCACATTAGTGGTCACCCACTATCTTCCTCATTCATAAAATCACAATATTAACATTAAAAGTTAACTCTAGCTCTATAAAGGCCCAGCTTCCATTGGAAGCTGATAAAGCTGAGGAAGATGGGATAATAAATAAAAATGCTCATAAATATGAGAGCTTAGCTGTCCTTTTCCATAGAAAAGGCTTGGAAAATTCCCCAGAGATGGTCAAAGTGCGTTCTTACAGAATATTCACTGGAAGTCACCCTCCTTACCACAAACGTCCATTATGACTTTGTTTGTAAGGTTTATTTCTGCCGAGGTTGCTCATTTTTATTAATACTGTTTTACTGTTTCTCCATTGAGCTTCTACACCTTCTCATCTCTTGTCTTAATGCTGTTTCTTACAATCTTTTGTTTTCTGAAAAGGCTCACATCTTACAAGAAGGTGCAATGGCCGTTATCTTATAATAAAGAGAAAAACAGATTCATTAACTTTGTCTAGTTTTACAACTTATATATGTCTTGCTTGATTACTAATTTGTAGTAAGGAATTTGCCAGTCTTATATGTTATTTCCCCTCCCATCAACAACTTACATGTTATCAAAATCAAAATGGGGTTAGGAAGAAAGAGGTAGATTCCACATAATTAGCAGTAGAGACTTGTGGAACCTGTTTGTAAGGTCCCAGTAAAATTATACACAAGATCATGTGAGATATATATCACTATCCTTATGATAAAGACATTTTAGCTGGTTTCACCTGTGTGTCATCTATTTAATTGATTTTTAAAATCATCAGTACTAATCTAATAATCAGTATGTAGCTGTGCATAAACTCTGACTTCTTCATTATAATTCTCATGCTAAAGTTTATACACTAGGTGGAACAAGCTGAAAGGTGCTCTAGTCAACTCTGACTGCTTAGTATGACAATTTTATTAGACAGCTATATGGAAAGGTATCCATCAGAGTGTCACTTGTGAAAGTAGGTATGACTTCTAGGGAAAACATGTAGAGAAATAGTCAAAATAGATTTGGAAAGTTGTATAAGAATTGGCAAGATTGACAGCAATGAAAATTAGGGTAAAGACTTAGATAAAAGAGAACTAGACCATCACTTCCAAATTTTTAAAGATGATATGAATATATTATAAATTAATTGATGGTCTCTCAATTTTATTGATTTTATTTGATCAATGTAAGCATGTAATTTTAAAATATCAAATTATGATTCTGATTAAAATCAGTTAGCTGTAATTTTACATATGTATATAATATTGCTAAGTGTACCAAGTTGATTTCCTCATTATATAAGATCAGGCAAAGCTATTGCCTCTTATTCTGTTATATATCTGTCTGCCCATGTTCCTCTTTCAACTTTGTGAAGCTCTCTGTAAAAGAATAAGTCCATTGTCAACCAGAAATGATAAATCAAGTAGACTTTAGCTTTATGTATGTGCACTAATTCACTTTACCTGATTCTTGAGATCCAGTTTGGGACATGGGCGACCTCCACTGTAAGGCTTTTCTTTTAGCCATTTTGATCGAATTCTCACTCCAATCCCACAAGATGAGCTGCAAGAACCCCAGCTGGACCAGTCACTTAGCTTGCAATCAAATGGGCAAGGGATGATGCATGCTTCCTGAACATAACCTGAAAGAAAAAACTTTCGGTGAACACAGAAAACTTATCAGATTTATCATCAGCATTGCTACAGTATCTTAGAAACATATTTGTTTGTAAAGAGAGAGAAGTTTGAAGAGACAGATAAATATAGTTACATCTGCCTCCAGTTTGTGTCATTCACTTTACTTCATTGAAATTCTGAATGGAAGAATCAGCATAAGCAGACTGGAAGCAACTCAAGGCAAATGATCTGACCATCTCCCCTCAGTGAGCCTTGTATTCTCGACCCTTTCATCTGACTGGTACCTGCAAGGCTTCACCAATGAAGACACTGACTCTCTTTCCTCAGTATTGTAACATGAAAGTAGAAGAGAGATTGAGAAGAGACCACAGGCCTATTGAAAGTAGAAAAACAGTAAGTGTTGCCTGCTGGGAGGATATGCGGAACTAGAGGATACACAGAGCTCTGGATGAAGTCAGATGAAGTGAGCATCTGAAATCCCATCCTTGGTTTTCTTTGCTCCTGTCTTCTGTTAGCGCCTACTACAGCCTGTGGATAACCTCAATCTTAACTGCCAGCTGAGTTATCATTACCAGATGTGCACTTCCAGCACTGGTCTTGCGGCAGCTGAATTTTCACCAATGGCTGAGCTACTCCAACCCCTGCCCACTTTCCCTAATTTCCATATGTCTGTCATAGAAGTTACCCATCTCCTCCTTGAGCTATCTTGAATATCCTGTGTTCTGCACTCAGCATAATGTCACTAGATGCCTGCACCTGTTCTACATTCTTAGGAATTCACCTCCCTGCACCCTGTGACACAACCTCATTCTCATGATTAGACTACAGTGGCCATGGTAGAGGAAATCCACAGATATAATTCATGTGCCAGTTCAGTCAACCGATGTGAGTTAATCAGAATAGAGATGACCCTGCACGTGCCTGACTCCTCAGCTGCAAACTCTCAGAGACAGCCTGGTCCCTTTGTGCAAATGGAAGTTAAAATAAGTCTGCATGAAGATGACCTCTGCTGAAATCCTAGGGAAGCTGAGCAAAAGCTTCCCCTGACTGAGCTTCTGATGAAAGCTCAACCATTCTTTACTTTTTCATGAAAGCCTTAAGCGGAGAACAGAGAAGCAGGGTCCAGACTCTTAATCCAAGAAACCAGTGAAATAAGAAAGGCCGCTTTGAGTTGCAGTCTCTGTGGTAATGTGTTGTATAGTCATCAACTCCCAAGGGATGATCCAATCAGAAAATCTCTTATCTGCTTTAGTCATCACAATTCCTATGTCAAAATTCACAAATATTTCTGTTGAGCCAGAATTGAGCTGTCCTTTGCCAGTCCCTGGATCATACAAGGCCCCTGAAGTGGTACACTACTTATTTAACTCATCTCTTTCCCCTAATTTTTCTTTTTCTTCTTCCTT
>NW_022196891.1:26380587-26430179 GCF_008632895.1 Mastomys coucha | reverse complement strand
TTCTGAGAAGAAGGTACCTTTCAGCATAAGGAAATGTTGATGTCGCTTATCTCGTTAAAGTCTGATGGTTTTCCAGTAACTTCTTTAAGATACCAGCTAACTTAGGTTATAAAAGCAAAACAAAACGAGCTTTCTCATGAGGCGTTCGAAGCTAAGGTCTGTGGCCTTGTGTATAGAACAGCTCATTGACAAAGGTGTGTCATGGATCGGCAGCTCAGGCCTAATCACAGAGGGTGGAGGCCAGGAAGCTGCAGGCTTTACAGACACCAGGATGACCCGAATGCAGCGTCAGGCTGAGAACCGCCTCTAATTTGCTCTTTTTCCTTTCCTTCCACGCTCACAGGGTACACCATGCCCAACACCAGACACATTTTTTTTGCTGATATAAAATGAGTTCTTTCCTAACAGGATAGCATCCCTAGTCCTGATGTCAGCCTCTCTCCTCCATTTTCACTGATCATCTATACTCAAGAGTCCTTCTGCCCTGCCAGGGGACAAACACTCAGACTTTGGTCAGCCCTGTTGCCTTCTTTCTGTGTGCTTAAAGCAGGACTACCATCAGAGATAGGAAAGGCCTAGATCTGTACTAATGGCTCTACTCTGTCTTCAGTCAAGAACTCCTACTACCTGGGAATTCTTCTGAGTTTCTTTCTCATTCACAAACCTTGTCCATTGTCTTTTCATTTTAGGTATTACTTCTCCCATCCGGGAAACAACAGCAATACTAGAGCAGAATGCCTTTAATTTTTTTTTCTTTTTCTTCTTTTTTTTTTTAAAGATTTATTTTATTTATATGAGCACAATGTCACTGTCTTCAGAAACACCAGAAGAGGGGATCAGATCTCCTTAAAGATGGTTGTGAACCACCATGTGGTTACTGGGAATTGAACTCGGGACCTCCCGAAGAGTAGCCAGTGCTCTTAACTGCTGAGCCATCTCTCCAGCCTGAGTGCCTTCAGTTTTCTGTATTTCATCCTTACACAATCCAAACCCTTTACTTTTTTCTTCACATTCAACTGGAAAGGCAGCTACTTTGTTGTAGAAACTACATCCTTCACATCCACCTGCCCCTTCTTTCTTCATGCCTCTAGAAATTTTAATTACTTCCTTCTCTTGGATCTTTCTTCCTCTCTTCTCTCTACCTTGCCTCTTATTTTTCCTAGTTCTTTCTTTTCCTTTAGCTTTTTATCTCTCTCTACCCACTTCTGCCTTTCCTTCTCTTTCCAACTTCCTGTCTTTATCTTTCCCTCTTATTCTTTCTCCTTCTCTCATTTTACTCATGATTGTAGTTACATTAGAATATGATAAGGATGACTTGAAGTTATCTAGACAATACTTATCCATAAATGAACACACCAAATTTCCTAGTGACGGAAAAGTTCTTCTGGAAGTGGAATTAAAATTCTCCCATTAAGACTGATAAAAGAATAATGTTTTGTTGTTTAAAAAGCATTAAATCTGTAGTCATCTCTAATGAGGTTTTGTAAGTAACCAGATATGAGCAACATAGTCAAAGTTGCATAAAGTATTAAGGAGATGCCATATACATTATATAATTTTACAGAAAAGGCAAGTCACAAAGTGACTTCATTAGTCACCAAGTGAAAAAGAAAGAATAAGACAGGATATTAGCATTTATCCTCATGGCATATAAACTTCAAATATGCAAATATGAATGCCCAGAATATTTCACATAAATATTAAATATTTGAGTGCCTGTGTAGGTCTTATTCTAAAATACATTTTCAACTAGACATCCTTCTAATTGAGTGAGACTTTAAATCATCTTCATCTAAGCTGCACACTGAAGGACTTTAATCAGCCAGCCTCAAGCAGTAGCTTTTGTCGTCTTCCCATGATAAGAGGTAAACCCAGAGGGTCCTCGTGAAAGTCAAAGCTATAAATTCAATCAGCATAAAATAATTTTGAAATTCAGCAAGACTAAGCAACAGTGACATTTATTTTTCAAGAAAATTTCCATGCTAGAGTATACCCCCAAAGGGAAGTCCATAGTGAAAACCATGAATAACTGCATATTCTTAGGCCTGGCTCATAATTGAAAAGATTAGTATTACCCTCACACTTAATGCTTACAGATTTCTGGCAATAAAGTATTGTGAAGTATAACTACCATGCTGCTAACCTTCTGTATGGGAATTTCAATAGCCGAATGGGAAAGCCATACAGATATTTTCAGAACTAATTTTCATAGACTATATAACAGAGCATCTGTTTCCTTTCTTCCTAATACTTCGCTGGCAATATTTGTATGTTTCTGTGAATAAAACAGTGCCTTTATCAAAATACATTGTGTACTAGAAGTCAGATGCGGAACACATTGCTTGGACCACCGACTGACCTACGAAAATCTTGCTGCTCTAGTTCACTAATCTGCACAAATACAAAATTAGCTGTGAAGTCATCAGCACAGAGTTGTCTGTGCAGCATACCATCAGTTTTTAAACTATATGCATGGCCCACATGGCAGGGGTGCAGCTTGTTATAGACTGATGAGAATCCTTTACTGTCATCTCTCCTGGTGGTAAAATTAGAGGTATTATTCAATGGCATAATAGAGACACAGAATAGAGTGACAAAATCTTTGTCACTAACTTCCTGACCTCCTCTTAACATGCATCAGGATGAACAGTTCTGAGAATGATGGTCTCTTTAACGCAACCGCTTTGCAGACGTTTGCCTGTGTGCTTGACTTCCTTCCCTAACACATTTCTCCCATGAAGATCTTGGCTTGGGGGATGTAAAAGAGGAAAATATCGATGGCGTGAACCTTAAGAAAATAACCCAAGTCAATTCCCTTGCATTTTCTTACTCTGTAAAGCAGTAGCAATGAGCACCATATTAGACAGTTCATGTTTTATAGTCATTGACTCTACTCAATTGATCAAAATAGGAAATGAAAAAGGTTTTCAAAATGCTAAATCATTTAAGATCTGGGATAATTGTGAGTTAAAGTCATATCCTACTTCCATTTCTCTGTTTTAAAGATTTGCTGTTTTAAAATTTTTACATTTTAATACTTCTAGGTTTGTTATTTTATTTATTTAGTCAAAAATGTAGCATGCTAAAACCACATTGGACTCCATAAGGAATATTTTCATAAGAGTTGGAAAAACTTGTTACAAATATGCTTTAATATTTGTGTAAAAAGAGAATTAAAAAGTTAGAGCCATATCTCCATTGTTTTATATTGGCATTTAGCACTTTAGAGTATCAGGTACATAAACACATGGATTCAACATGTGTTCAGGTACATAAACACATGGATTCAACATGTGTTTATGTTGAAACACAACAGGCTTATAACGTTTTGCAAAGCTTCTATTTTTGCTATGGAATATTGTTATTAAGTACCTGCCTGCCCTAAAGATTGTTTTAACATGCTTGGGTCCTTAGGATGTTAGAGAGCACAGAATTGGAACTTCTCAAAATTACTGATACATCGTCTTTTGAAAGATTTGTTATTAAAATATATTTTGAAAAGACTACCATTTAACAGAAAAGTATTTTTACTCAATTATATAAACATCAAGGATATTGGAACAGGCAAATATTTCCTGAATACAATGATGCTAATTCAGGAAGCAATAATAATAATTAGCAAAAAGGTTTATGCCAAATTTAAAAACCCTCTGAATAGCAAGGATATATAGGGTGAAGAGACAGACTTAAAAATAGGACAGCTTTTCAACAGTTATTTATGTGAAAGAGTATTAATATAAAAATGGTATCCAGAAATTTAAAAATTTAATACCAGGTAAATGAATAATATAATCAGTTATCGGGCATACCACTGTACAGACAGTTCTTGAACTAGTTACACATGACTTTTTTTGATTTTTTTATTAGATGTTTCTTTATTTACAATATCTCATTTCCCAGGTTCCCCTCCAAAAGAAAAAATAAAAATAAAATAAATAAGAAAAAAAAGAAAAAGAAAAAGAAAACAAAAACTAAAACAATCCCCTGTTCCCTCTCCCTTCCCCCTGCTCATCATCCCACCCTCTCCTGCTTCCTGGCCCTGGCATTCCCCTACACTGGGGCATAGAATCTTCACAGGGCCAAGGTCCTCTCCTCCCATTGATGACCAACTTAGCCATCCTCTGCTATACACATGCTGCTGGAGCCATGAGTCCCACCATGAATACTCTTTGGTTGGAGTTTAGTCCCTGGGAGATCTGAGGGTAATAGTTAGTTCATATTGTTATTCATGCTAAGGGGCTGCAAACCCTTCAGCTCCTTGGGTCCTTTCTTTAGCTCCTTCACTGAGGAGCCTGTACTCAGTCCAATGGTTGGCTGTGAGCCTCCACTTCTGTATTAGTCATGTACTGTCAGAGCCTCTCAGGAGACAGCTATCTCAGGCTCCTGTCATCCAGGGCTTGTTGGCATCCACAATAGTGTCTAGATTTGATGACTGAATATGGGTAGGATTCCCAGTTGGAGCAGTCTCTGGACTGTCCTTCCTTTGGTCTCTGCTCCAAAGTTAGCCTCTACAACTCCTTCCATGGGTATTTTGTTCTCCCTTTTAAGAAGGAACGAAATATCCTCATTTTAGGCTTCCTTCTTCTTGAGTTTCTTATGGTTTGTGGTTTGCACTTTGTGTATTCTGATCTTCTAGGCTAATATCTACTTATCAGAGAATGCATACCATGTGTGTTCTTTTGTGATTGGGTTACCTCACTCAGGATGATATTCCCCAGGTCCATCCATTTCCCCAAGAATTTCATAAATTCATTGTTTTTAATAGCTGAGTAGTACTCCATTGTGTAGATGTACCACATTTTCTGTATCCATTCCTCTGTTGATAGACATCTGGGTTGTTTCCAGTTTCTGGCTATTATAAATAAGGCTGCTAAGAACATAGTGGAGCATGTGTCCTTATTACATGTTGGAGCATCTTCTAGATATATTCTCAGGAGTGGTATAGCTGGGTCCTCTGGTAGTACTATGTCCAATTTCCGGAGGAACCGCCAAACTGATTTCCAGAGTGGTTGTACCAGCTTGTAATCCCACCAGCAATGAAGTAATGTTCCTCTTTGTCCACAACCTTGCCAGCATCTGCTGTCACCTGAGTTTTTTATCCTAGCCATTCTGACTACTGTGAGGTAGAATCTCAGGGTTGTTTTCATTTGCATTTCCCTGATGACTAAGGATGTTGAACATTTTTTTAGATGCTTCTCAGCCATTCGGAATTCCTTAAAAACATCTTCGGCATCTTTGACACTGTAGAAATGCAAATCTAAACCATATAGAGATTATGCACCAGCCCTGTCAGAATCAAGTAAAAAAATGCTAGTGAAGATGGAGGACAAGAAAGCATTTGTACTGTTGTGGGAATGTAAACTACTCCAGTCCATATGGAAATCACAGTCAAATGCCCATTCTCGAGAACGGACTACAAGCAGAATTGTCATAGGGTCCACTCTCACACATCTAGGTATATACACAAAGGAATACAACTCAGCAGGTTTCAGAAGTACCTGTGTGGATTGCAGCGTTATCTCCAAGGAACAAGACATGGAACAGCCTAAGTGTTTATTGACAGACAAATAGATAAAAATGTGCAGTATACACACAGAGTATCATCTACCCAAGAAGAATGAAATCATGTCACTTTCAGATAAATGGATGGAGCTGTAAGTCATAATAAAAAAAGAAAGAAAGAAAGAAAACAAAATAAATCAGGCTTGGAAAGGTAAGCACCTTATCTGTTCTCTTTAAAGCGAAATCTAGAGAAAGCAAACGATTAAATCATACATACAAATGAACAAGGTGAAACTTGAGCAGGGACTCTTAAAGAAAAAGGGGGCCTCCCAGGGAAGGGAAGGCAATGCTAGGGAGGGGAGATAATATAAATACAGAATTTCATAACGATGACCATCATTCTGTGTAATTAACGCATGCTAAGAAAAAAACTAGAGCAATGTACTTCAAACACTAAAGCAACATATTTGCATTCTGAACATATTTTGATACCTAAAATATTGCTATTTTAAAATATCTACAAAGTTCAAACAGTTTACCAAACAGTGCTCTACTAGATTCCATAAGATTCAAGATTTACAATACATCCTTATTAAATATTTTACATCTACCAAGAGGTCATTTACATGAGAACCATTTTCTTTAATTAAAAATATAAATCAATTCATGAGTGTATTTTACTTTGGGGGCAGAGAAATTACTCGCAGATAGTTAGACCTAGAACTTTTGTGTAAAGGCTTAAAGACTCATCTGAAGTAGAAAAGAATCAGGACCCAGACTTGACTAAAACTGCCAACTAACCATCGGGCAGAGCAAGAGGAAGTGGACAGCTGCACACTCGGACTATCTAAACATGACTGTGGTACATGTGTGCTCAGAGCAGCTGTGGTTGCCCGTGTAAGACCTGTACAAGATCAAGCCAGTCAGCATTGTAACATAGATGCGGGAGCAGCACGTGAGACCCTTCTCTTAGTTCAGTTGCTATTGGATAGCTGCTAAGGGAGTGAGCATCATTCTTCAGAGTTCCATATGGCTTGTAGTAGGTTGGCCGTGTTCCAGTGAATGAGCCTATACTCATATATGTACTGGAGACACCAATTAGACTCTGGAGGTTAAAAACAGGAGGATATGGAGTAAAGAGGAAAAATTAAGTGGTGAGGTTCTGGAAAGAGGGGAGGAAGTGGATTTGAAACAACAAACTTGTGTATGAGGTTCACAGACAATAAAACAAAAAGTAAACGGATTTTAAAAGTTAATAATAAATACATAAGGATCCTACAGTCCCAAAATGCTCCCTTTACTGCTAGAGTTTAAGGCATGACATTAGGCTGCTAGTGAGGTTAATTACTCTCAGAAGCAATCACTCTTATAAGTGAAAACCATTAGATTACATGGCATAAATTCAGTGTTGATTTGAGGAGACGTGAAGGGATACCGGCTTTAATTTTTTACTTTTCATGTGAAAAATATTTCATATGGCAGATCCAGGGTTTTGACTTAATTGCTGGGTCTGGTTAGTGTGCTATGACCAAGTGTCTTGGGTGTCAATTTAATGTAACACCATAAGGAACTGATCTTTTAAATTGAATCATCCAGGCAATTTAATCAAGATGAGATCACCAGTTGTTCATATATACAGAGTTCCAACTCACTGTGCCAATTTCCTCCAGGCAGAGAAAAGCGACATTTTTTTTTTCTTAGAAGATATTGAGGATATTAGGGAGAAAATAGAACACTAGACACGGAATAATCAGAATGGTTAGGACTGTACATACACCCACAGTTTCTCTCATTACTGCAAATAAGGGCTGTTAAAATTAAAGTGACTGAATGGCTCACCAGATAATAAACTTGGCCTCAGCAGCACGGAATGGCGCATGGTTTGTCGACAAGGCAATATTACCGAGTAATTCCTGCAACTGTGGCTGCCACCCATGTGAGGTCCTCTCACCACATCTCGCTGCATTGAGACAGCTGCGTGGTGAACTAATCTGTGCTCTCCATTTTACGTTTCCTTTGCATCTTCTAAAAGCTGACCTCTGAGCATATCTGGTTATTCATCAAATTTTTCCTCAAATATCTCAGGTTCTAATACTGGACACGTGCCAAGATTCTACTTTCGCTTTAAGCTAGGTCGACCTTATTATTATCTGCTTCAACCAATTAAAACCCAGCAGAAGTGAAAGCAAGCCTCAGAGCTTCAGCACAACTGATCATCATTTTCCCTTTATTACGGGGGCCGGCAGCGCACCAGACAGTGCGCCATCCATAGGGCCAGGAGCAAAGGTGATGGGAGCGGAGACCCCACCCAGCCCAGTCAGATAGACAAGGACAGGAAGTGACCTCTGCCTTTGGCCACTGGCCACTGAGACTAGGAATTTGTTTCATTTGTTCTTCTAATGTATCTTATTCTGACCTGATGGACCTGCCCTGGCACCAAATGGTGTGCCTTCGGTGGGTAAGAGTGCATGGAATAAACGCCTGGAGTATTTTGGGAATTGAGGTAACAGTCTCAGAAAATAAGACTATGCTGCTTCAGCAGTTAGCACAGGCTGAGCAGCAGTACCAGCAACAGAGAAAGTGACTTTGCAGAAGTTGAATCTCTATATATGTTTCAGGAGCATTCATAATTTATTATTTTAAAAAAAGACTAGCAATATGGATAATAAATCAGGCCTAACCTTATGTGATCTGAGATAAAATATTAAACCTCAATATTTGAGCTCCCGTGTGTTAAGGTAAAAATGCAGCAATACTTCCCCTTTGTAACTCCCTATAATACTGTAAGGTCAAAAATATAATAAGTAGAACATTGTGGAAAAAGATTAGCCTACACTATAAATGACATAGTAATATTTTACCACTACATAAATCTATATGGTAAAGTAAAAATATTCTTTTCTTATCATGTTTTTGGTAGTAATGACTGATAGAGAATATAATTCTGCAAAGATATTTTAGTGCAGAGATTATAGGATAATAATTTTCAAATTTGGATGCCATTTCTCATTGCAGATCATTTCCATGCAAATTAAATCTGGAATAACATTGACACATGAGGGATGCTGCCTTGGGTCAGTAAATCAGTTGTAGTTTTGATCCTATCTCTCTCTTCCAGATCTGCTAGCAGCCAAGGCTAAGCATTTATTATATCCCAGTTGGTCTGCTATAACATTCTGTTTACTGGACTCCAGGTCTCAAAACTTCTTTCCTTTAATCCAGTTGATATCTGCTCAGCTTCCATATTAATAGCCATAAAGCAAAACTCTAAATATACCATAGTTTCCCTTAAAATAAATAACCTTTACAGCATGGCAGAATTTTGATGAATAGAAGGCATGGGAGAAAACACACATTAAATAAGGAGATGAAAACCAGTCATGCATGCCCACTAGGCAACAGAAGTCTTTATAAGAAGAATTTCAGTTTGACTACAAGCATAAATTTGGCTAGATCATTCAGAGGCCACTCTGGGAAGTCATGGTACAGGGCTTAGAAAGATGATTAAAATGCTCACAATAGTTTGGATATGTGTACACATATACACACATTTACATGTATACACATACAAATGCCAACACACATATTCATACACACGTAAGTGTATACATACAACTTATACATGCACACATACACCTACATATCATGTACACACATACACATGCGTGTGTGCATATATAATTTGTATATATATGTATATACAAATTAGGTGCCAGTTTGTTATAATGAAGGGTATGTACAATGATAAAATATTGCTCATAATATTCCTTACCTATCTGTGACATGAACACCTGGCTCATGTCAATACTCATTATATTAGAAACAGGGCTTCACAATGACCAGTGATTATGGTCTTATGGAACAACTGACTCCCTTTTCCAAGGCATCTGTGATATAACCACAGCTGGCCTATAAATAGGTGTCATTCTCCTCATTTCTGGGACTCAGACATACCTGAGCACAGAAAGGAACATCTTCATTTTTGTCTTTATTTCCTTGGCCTCTGATGCACTGTGACTTGAGTATAGTTGCTATATTTGGCCAGCACCATGAACTTACATATTGGTTCCTGTTTAGTTAGTTGTTTGCCTCTTGACATACTCATGTATTTATTTTGAGTTCATGAATTTAAAACTCAATGATTCCACATGGAAATAAAGATTTCTGACTTCTCTTAAAATTATCGGTAACTGGGATCCCAAGGACGTTTCATCCAGTGTCACCAAGATCAGCCAGAGCTTAAGAGGAGGACTTGTGCAAATGGAAGTTGCCTTCACCATGTTCTGGACTCTCTAATCTAATGACTTTTTCTCCAAATAAAACAAGTCAAAAACTTAATTATTATCCACATAAAAAAATCAGATAAAAGTGAGGTGGGCAAAGTGCAAGACACAGACCCCCTAGTCCAGTTGATGACTCTAAGTCACACAGAGAAACTCATGAAGAGGCCAGCTGCGCACCCATCCAGTCTGATGTCTCTAAGGGGCAATGCCTTGTTGCTGGAACTAAGTATATAGTTTGTGAGGATAGCTTAATAGGGTCTTTGATTTTTTATTTTTGTTTTCATTTGTTTTGTTTTGTTTGTTTTTCAGCAACGTGATGTCGCAAACCTCTAATTGCAGCTACTCAGGAGGCTGAGGCAGGAGGATTGTGAGTTCATGGGCTGCCTAGGCTACAGAGTGATTTTTAAGACCAGCCTGAGGATCAGAATAAGACAACTAACGTGGTGTCTTAAACACAGAACTGGACAAGAGAACATTAGAAAATAAATTTGTCTGATAATTATTTGCTAGAGGATACCAAACGCAAGATTCTAAATTTTAATTGACATATGCTGCTTCGTGTCCTGCACACTAAATGGAATATTAGTATCAGATGGTATTCTTAGAGGAAGCAACAAGGAGTGTCCCAGATCCCAAGGACAACATGGGTGTATAGAACACACTCATCCAAAACCAAAGCCCAGAAGTTTTCAACCTGGAAAAGTATCAGGTATGTGGGAAATAGATATCCAAGATGAAATTTCTTTCTAAAAGTTTTTTGATGTTGTTTTGTTTTGCACCACTGGGTTATCCTGACAAAAAATTTGCATTCATGAACAATGAGAGAAGGTATCATGAATTCTGAATTGTGAATTACATGTTGAAGAAAACTCACCTCCAAAAACTTGCTTTTGCTGAGGAATTGTATCTTTCACTGAGCTAATGCAGAAATCAATGTACTGGAATGAATTCACAGTACATTAACTCCTTGCAAGTTACTGTAAAAACCTTTGAACTCTTGCCAAGGTGGACAATTAAGTATGACTTCTGTTCTTGATTTACAATCCTTGGTAATGGTGAATTTGTTTCACTTACCAATAAATTTGTTTCCTAATGGATTATGTACTATCTACAGATTTACATTTAGGCTTCCCTTGTCTTGGCAGATATCCTATGCTTTTACTCAAAGGTATTTAATGATGCATCTCTTACAGGAATAAAAAAAAAGGCTCAGATGATTAAATTTATTTACCTAAAATTTATTTAACTTATTCTCCAAGAAAATTTAAATAGCTATCAATCCACTGGTCACACTAGTACTTGTGCCAGGGGATGATGAAGAATTCCGACTCACACACTGAGAGGGTGTTTTAAACTCAGAGATGAATTAAGAGCAGACAGCAACAATTTTTCTGAAGAAATGAAGTAAAAAATCAGTAGCAAATGGGAGTTTGTTAGTTTTCTGGGACTTTCAAATTAGTTTCAACTCAATTTAGTCACGCAAAAGAAGCAAAATCTATTGCCATCTAGTCCTGCCACAACAGCTTGTAGTTTTATCCTCCTGTATCCCAGAAGCTTCCAGTCAGGGTGTGCGTTTGCAGCCCTGTGCTCCCAGTGAAGTATGAAAGAGAGGGCCCTGCCTTATCTCTGCAGGCTTTCTACGGCTCCTGCTGGTTCTCCACTGTGTGCTTGAGACCTCTAAGGCCAGCTGTGCTTACCCTCATGTTTGCCATCCATGTCTTAACATCTCAAATCCCTTTCCCTTCTGCTATAAAGACAGCCGTCAACCTAACCTAGAAAGGCTTACGTTTCTTAACCAGGTACATTTGTGAGGGCTGATGCCATGAATAACATCGTGTGCACATATACTGAAACATATAGAACTCAAGCCTGTCTTCTGAGTTATGAATTCGGGAGGGTGAGTGAAGACTATGCTAAGGAACACACACCTGGGAGCCCAGACCTTAGCCTCTATTTGACGTAGGACACGTAATTTTACATGATCTGTCTTCACTTCCTAAGCTTTGATTTTGTGTCCTGTAGGTCGAATCTGGCCTCCGTGTTTGAAGGTACAGTTTGTTTTGTTTTGTTGTGTGTTTTGTTATATTAGATAGTGCCACCAGCATTCACCTAAACACTCCCTCTGTTAGTGTCCACACTCTAGCAGCTGAACTGACGGTGGTCACAGACATGGTATTCCTTACAAGGCTGTACACTTTCCCTGCCTTGACCCTTATGAACACTTGCAGCTTCTCATTATGAAGTGGGGACAACAGTAAGTGCAGCCTGTGATGAAGGGCGAATGTCAAGCACAGTGAGATGGCAATAAGGATGCTTGGCTGTGTCTAACAGAGGTGCAGTGCCATGGTGAATAATGAACGGCTGAAAAACTACAAAGACCTAAACCCAAGTGCACCCTGAACTCTAGGTGCTAATGACATCACATTATGCTTATCATTTGATCCCTCCATGTTTTAATTTTCTCATCCAGAAATTGGAGACAATTATTCCAGTTACTTAAGGGAGCCTGGACCAAGAGACTAAACATAGTTGCTATTATTAACTTTTTAGGCAAAGAGATATAATAGCATCTTCAGTGTATGAGATGGAAGAGAGAGAAAAGGGAAATTCATCCAGGAAATCCCATCTGTTAAAGGTCCAACAGCTTCGTGAGGTCAAAACTTCAAAGACAGGTAGGCTACCACTGTGAATTCATAATTATTTGTTGGTCAATAAAAATCTGATAATTGAGATTTAGAGCAATGTATACTCCGTGCTGATCAAAGCAACAGTAAAATGTGACCAGATTCTGAAGATTGCTGTGGGTTAGGGGATGTTCACAAGGTCGTCAGGAAAAACCCATTCTAAACTCATAATTATCTCCCATCCTGACCAATCTTGTTCCTTACCTCATGTCCACTACTATTAAAAAGTCCATTGCCTTTGAAATGCCTCAAAGGGATATCCACAACCTCTTTCTTCTCTAGCTCCCCATTGCTTTGAGGGTCCATTTCTTTGAGTATACATTAAATTACATAACTCTTCTCTGATCTACATGTGGCAATAACTTCACTGAGTAGAGATAGAATCCAAAACTTCAAGAGGTAGTGTGCTGTTTTGAATACAATTGAATGCTTGGTCCATAGGGATTGGCACTATTAAGAGATGTGGCCTTCTTGGAGGAAATGTATCATTGTAGAGATAGGTTTTGAGGTATCAAATATTCGAGCTATACCCAGTTTGGCATACAGTCTCCCTCTGTTGTCTGCTGATCAAAATGTAGAACTCTTACCTCCTTCAGCAGCATACCTCCCTATACCCTGCCATGTTCTCACCATGATGATAATGGACTAAACCTCTGAACTATAAGCCAGCCCCAATTAAGAGTTACCTTGGGTTTAGCAGAATATATTGGTGTCTAGCCCAAATGTTTCCAGAGAAGCTTCACCCAGCAACTGATGGAAACAGATGAAAACACCCACAGGTAAACTTTAGGCTGAGCTTGAGAAATCCTGCCAAAGAGGGGGAAGAAGGATTGTAGAAGCCAAGAGAGGGTCAAGGACAACATAAGAAAACAAACAGAATCAACCAACCCATGTCCGTAGGGGCTCAGAGAAATTAAACTACCAACCAGGGAGCCTGGATGAGATTGACTTAGACCATCGGTATGTATGTTATAATTGTGCAGTTTGGTCTTCACGTGGGACTCCTAACAGTGAGAGTATGGGCTGCCTCTGACTCTTTTGTCTGTCTTTGGGATGCTTTTTTCTTACTGGATCGCCTCATCTAGTCTTAATAGGAGAGGAGGTGCAACTTAATAGGCCTTGGCTAATTGATGTCCATGAAAGGCCTGCCCTCTTTTGAAGAGAAAGAGAATAACTGATGTGTGTGGAGAGGTAGGGGTTGGAAGAATAAAGGAGCAGGTAGGGACTGGGAGGAGAGAAGCAAGAAGAAGTTGATTGGTTGGGAGGTAAAACAAACAAACAAACAAATAAATTGTTGCTCTCGTCATGGTGTCCCTTCATAGCAATGAAACTCAAACTAAGACAGATGGGACTGCTTTATTTGCTTTCAATTCCTTGTATGAACCTGAACTGTACAGGGATTTCAGTCCTCACTACTTTAGAGATGAGCACAGAGCCATGGATATAGGCAGAACACTTTCTTGGGCTGGCTTTCTATGTAGACCATACCTGCCATGAGTTCAGGCAGGGTCATATCACTAGTAAAGATTTTTCAACCTATAAACTCCTTTTTTTATTTAAATCAAGTTAATGCAGAGGCTGTCCCTACAGCTGTGTACATTGAGGTGCAGCTCTGACCCAAGAGGTTCTGAATTATTTCTATCTGAAATTAAAATGGACTTCACACTTATCATTTCATTGTCCGCAATAATGATTATTCCCAAAGAAATAAGTTGTATTGTTTAGTAAACTTTAAGATTTTATGAACCTTAACATTTTAGGGTATCAGTTTTTATTTTGCAGATGTTGAAATGATCCAATGAAACTAACTTGTTTCTCAGTATATATAGTATGTTTATGAATGTCCCCTGGGAATCCTTTGTAGAAGGCTCGGCCCCAGCCTGTAATGACATAGATGGGCAATTGACACAGAATTGCTGTGGACTTTGTCAGTTCATTATAGAATTAATAAATTCCAAACTGATTGGGTTACTAAGAGGTAGGCTCCATATAGAGAAAGCCAGAGGTACAGCATCTACCTCTGATGGGTATATCTTGCTGCTTCCCACTTTCCCTCTGTTTTCTAGTTACCATGAGTTGAAAAGGTTTCCTTCACCACCCGGACCTTTCTCCGGCAGTCAGCCTCCACACTAACCCTCAGTGGAATGGAAAAGTCACTGTGGACTGAAGCCTTTAAAACCATCAACTGAGATAAAAACTGTGTGATTTTAGTTATATCAGGCATTCTGTCACAATGACGGAAAATGACTAACACTGGTGTAAATATAGGCTTTAGAGGTAAATTTTCAGCTCTGGCTTTCACTTCATCCATAATCATCAACTCTGTGGGCTTCTCTCACAGACCTAAGTGCGTGATGTGGAAGAGGAAAGGAAGGAGAGCAAAGCAGCGGCAGAAGAAAATGTTTCCACCGTCCCAAGGCTACCAATTGTTTCCATTTGGTTATACTTCTATCTTTGTAATTGTGTTGTTTTTGTGCTTCCTTATGAGTTACAGTCATAATTTTACCTGATACCTTATGAACACATTGTACTACAAAAGATGGTTATGGGAGCATTCATTGCAATCCCAAATGAGTGACTGTAGGCGTAATGTTTGTGTGAGTTACATAAAGGTTATCCTTGTGTTATTCAAATGCTGATTTCTCTGCCCTCATATCTTGCTTCAATCTGGACATGGCATTGTAATGCTTATGTCTAGAATCTCCTGCCTCAAGTTTGTGTGAGCAATTCTTACCATTTATTCTCTGCCTTGTTAATATATGCGGATCACAAAATGGCTGTGCAGAAGAGAGAACAGGGTGAAGCTTCCTCCAGGGGGAGGAGAGAAAGAGGGAGGGAGATTCAGATCAGCTCCTAAGAAAGGGTCTGAGAAGGCACCATGAGAAAAAAAACATCTGAAGCAGAGAGATTGAACAATATTAAACTGCAAAGATCATGGGATATGGCTGGGATGTAGTCACATTAGCATGGAGGGTTAATATAAATCAATAACTGCTCAGATATTGAGGTGAAGCTTGAAATACATCTTGCTTTCTCTGTGTAGTTGTGGGTAACTAGCAAAGGTAGAGAAATATAGATGTTGGACTAATTCACTGTTAACACTTATATTAAAAGAATTAATTTTACAAGTGTCCAAGATCAACAGAAGCCTGAAAAAGGAATGTACAGCATTGAGTATGTTAAGATGATAAATAGTATAGTTAGTTCAAAAGGAGAAATGAGTCGATCTACAATCCCCCCTGCAGAGACAGCACAAATGATAAAATAATCATATTCTCTATAACCAAACACTGTGAGCAAACAGGCTTTAGGGTTAATCTTGTTCCAGGTGCTCATCTGTTCTGTTCCTTGACTTTCTAATATGAACCAAGAGAATGACAACAATGCCTCTCTAGTACTGCTTACACCAGAACAACTTGGATAATAAAGAGAGCAGTAAGAGAATGGTAGAATATTTTAAACACTAAATTAAGGTTAGCTATCACAATGAGAAATAGAGTTGAGACTGGGAAACAAACCTGTAGGTACCAAGTTCTCTATTTTCATTGTTGTGATAAAACTAACCAATAGCAACTTGGTGGTAGATATTTGGTTTACATTTCTAGGTCACAGCCCATTACTGAGGAAATTCGGGGCAGAAACCATGCAGGAACATTACTTATTGGCATTCTAATTCATTCAGCTAAGTTTTTAACACAGCTCAGTTCCATATGCTTAGGAATGATGCCAGTCACTGTGAGCTAGACTTTCTCCCATCAATCGAGATAATCTCTCACAGACATGGCCATGAGCCAATCTGATATGAGCAGTTCCTCAGTGAGGCTACTTCTTCTCAGATGACTCTAAGCTGTGTCAAATTGACAATACAAACTAATCAGCACAATCCTCCTCACAACTTGATGCACTGGGTAGGAGAGGGGACAGGGAGGGAAAAGGGGAACATGATCAGGTATTATGGGCAGAGGAAGAACAGGACTGAAGCTCTGAGGGACAGCAGAAAGAATGGAAAAAGGGAACCTTGGGAGGTAGGAGGTGGGAGGACTCTCTACAATGTACTAGAGACCTGTGAGGTGAGGGATGCTCAGGACTCAAAAGGAAGGATCTTAGATGAAATGCCCAACAGTTGGGAGAGGGAACTTGTAGAGTCCTCCTCCAGTAGAAAGACAGAGCATCAAGTGGAAGGATGGAGTTGCCATCCCACAGTCAGAACCATGGATCCAGAATTGTTCCTGTCTAAAAAGAACCACAGGCAAAAACAGAGAAGAGAATGAGGGAAAGGAGGGGCAGTGACTGGCCCAACTTTGGATCCATGCCAAGGGAAGAGTCCAAGGCCTGACACTATTACTGATGCTATGGTGTGCTTACAGGCAGGAGCCTACCATGGCTGTCCTCTGAGAGGCCCTACAGTTGAGACAAATACAGATACTTTAATGCAACCAATAGCCTAAAGTTGGGGACCCTTATGGTTGAACTAAGGAATGGCTAGAAGAAGCTGAGGAGGAGGATGATCCCATAGGATGACCAGCAGTCTCAACTAACCTGGACCTTCAAGTTCCCTCAGACACTGGACCACCAAACAGGCAGCGTACAAGGCCCTTGATGCATTTGCAGCAGAGGACTACCTGGTATGGCCTCACTGTGAGAAGATGCACCTAACCTTTGAGAGACTTGAGGCCCAGGTAGTGTGGGGAAGTCTGGTGGGGTTGGGGGTAGAGATATCCTCTTGGAGATGGGGGTGGGAAGGAAGAATGGGATGAGGAACTGTAGGAGGGCAGACCAGTAGGGGATAATGACTGGACTATAAAAAAGATTAAAGGTAATTAAAATTATTATTAAGCCATAATGATTTCTTTCTTCATTCCTGATGTGTCATGTTATTATCATAATATAAAACATGCTCCAACTCTTTAAAGTCTTACCATTAAAAAAATTCCTATACTTTATCAGTTCAGTATTTCTTTAAAAGCTCAAAATCTCTCAACTGTGAGCTCCTATAAATTAAAATCAAGTTACATACTTTCCAGAAAGGGAGGACTAGAGCAGCCAAACCAAACCAAGCAAATTAGCAACAACAACAAGAAGTCCAAACCCACACTTTAGCAAAGCCAAAGTCCAACAGTGTGGCTCAGCATCTGACAGCTTGGACTCACTCATCATCTTTTGGGCTCCAAAGGGTTTGGGCGTCCCTACGTCTCAAGCTCTTCCATCCGCAGTACCCTCAGCAGCCAACAGTCTTGGTACCTCCATTATCCTGGGCTCTCCACTGCAACCTGTCGATCTCTCTCTGGAGATTGATGGAGCCATATGACTGCCAGGCCTCAGCCATTCTACATGACCTCCTCAATCTTGCATCGGTCATTCCTTCAAAAAACAGCACTAGATAGGTGTTTCTTAAACTTTACCAGGTTTATCTACTAGCTTGAAAACAACACAGCATCGAATCCTTACATACAGCAATGCTTCCCGTGAGGTGTCACCACAATGATGCAGATCTCATGTTACCCACAGTTGACTTTTTATTCCCAGTGGGGCAGAACTTCAGATTTTTAATCTAAAGCATCACAAAAAGGCCCTGGTAGTCTTTGTGTCCCTTCTAAGCTTCAAAATCCAGGTCTTCATTGTTTGCACTTCACTCAACATTCTTTTCTCCCGAAGCCTCTTTTTAACTTTTTAGCACTCAATGTCTATTAATCTCAAATTTTCAAAATTCCCCACAGCCTTCCAACAAAGTAGTCTAAAGGCATAAAAAGTCACATGGTCGGGTCCATCACAGCAACCCCAGAATGTGCAAGCAAGCCCAGCAAAGACTGTTTTGCATGACATAGGAAGTGATCTCTTTGGTTACAGCACACACTGCTCTACTGCCTGCCTTATAGCACTGTAATCTAAAGAGAACTATGGACCTGCACCATAGCCACTCTCCTGGAATGCTATATAACTCAGCCTGGGTTTCAAACCGTTTAGATGATTTATCCAGAAAAGTTGAGCTTCCCTAGGGGATGATGCTATATAGGAGTTTCAAGCAAAAACCTCCCATAGTGTCAGACTCTGGCATAATCCATGACCATAAGCGAAAAGGGTATTTGAATGAGAAGGATGGCATGAACATGAGGCTTTTTGGTATATTCAGATAAATTCATCAAATTTCTAATTTCATAGGTTTATTCAAGTTGTAGAGTAGAAACAAGATAGTAAAGAAATGGATCTCACAAAAGTTCCCCTGGTCCTCTTATAAACAAATATGAGATACTGGATATAATTGTGTAGTTTCCCGGCCATGTTGATTAATGGATCGGTGCTTTCCTGGGGGACGTTTTCTGTACCTGAATGCTGATAGTAAATACTAGGTCCCATTGTTCAACATTTTGATTAACAACTTGGATATAGACACAGATGGCATGCTTATCAAATTCTGGAATGATGTAAAGCCCAGAGTTATAGCTAATATGTTGGATGTCAGAGCCAAAGATTTAGAGCTCTTAACAAGCAGGAATAATGAAGTACAAAGAACACTCTGAGAAGGAATGAAGGTAAAAGCAGTTTTGCATAAAAACATATGCAAAAGCAGTACTGTCTAAGTTCAAAGAAAACAGAGAAATAAGGTAAAACATTAAATACATTTCATTCCCATTTAGTTATGTTTTCTTGACTGTCTAGCAGAGAAGTGCCCCATGCCTACTGGCATACCTACCTGCCTTCATTTTTTTATTCCACATACCCATCAATGTTTGAACTATCCCCAATTTTTATCCTCCATAAAACCATGGCTCTTTTCTCATAGCAGTTTAAGAATATTCTTGATTTGTATCTTCTTAATATCTCTCAATTAAGTAGAGCTCAGGGATTACATTATTATTATATTTTTATTCTAACACTATGTATCAAACACATAGCATAGTTCTTAGCACATAGGCATCCAATGAATATTTCCTACATCAAATATAAAATGAGCAAAGAATTCAAGAGGAACCATGGACAAAGGGAGAAAGATACACAGAGATAAGATCTAACATAAAACACAGATTGCTGAAATCACATTTAAATCTCTGTGTGAAACTGAGAGAGAGAAACTTCCTTAAGAAATTGACTTCTTTTAGTGTTCAAACGAACAGAAAGGGGTCACCTTGCAAGAAGTATCCAAATGCAGTAGAAAAACACATGCAAAGGAGCTGATTTCAAAGAAGGGGCATACGATGCGTGGGGACAGCGGGAGAATGGTTGGAACATACGGTCCAGGGAATGTGTGCTGGAAATGACACTGGGACACAATGTTCCCTTTACCATCTTTAAGCGACTACTGCCGACTTGGAACACGTTGAGACAAAGCCAAGCACAGTAACGAAAGGGGGCTTGCCTGGCACATGAATAAAATTTGAAGATTTAGACTGAAAATGAGACAAAGACAAGGGTAAGGGGCATCATGCATCATTTCAAGTTTCTGGAAAGCTTTTAGACAGATCATGTTTTAGATTTTTTCTTTAATTTAATAAAAATAAATTCGGACGATAAAATGAATGGACTAATGGAGCTCTGCTCAAACTTAACAGATAAGGTTCTTTTACTTGTCTGTTTGCTTTGTACTTGTTTCATTTTCTGGCTTCAAAGGTGCTCAGACGGGTATGGGACTAACAGCGCCTTTGCCTTGAGCAAGCTGAAGCAGGCTCCTCTATCAGCCCTGCAGGACTAGATCATGGCTGTTCTACTATGCCTTTTTCCAGGTCATTTCCTTCATATGGCCTATCATGTTAACTATACGGTTACTCTATATCCCAAATCCACAAATGCATTTCTTTCTTTCAATCAATCAAGTCGTTTTATTTGTTTGCATTTGCATACCTGGCATTTGTGTGCATTTACATACCTAGCATTTCTTCTGTTCTCTATTCCCATCATCCAAAACAGAGTTTCCCATCATTCAGTTATAAACTAAATTTCTGTTTTCAATATTATTCCTGACTCTACCCTATTTCTGCACCTCTAAACAAAGTCACCATTGAAACCATCTCACATTGACATTTGTCATGGGGACGTTGCTTTATGTCTCCCATTTCCCCTAGTTTCTCTACCCTCAATTATAGTCTTGTCAAATCCAACTTTAACCCCAAGAAACACAGAATGCCATCATAGCCCTGGGGATGGTGTGCACTGGGAACCATCCAAAGTAGCTATATCCTGCCTACTGGGCATAGGAAGGAGCACTGGGGAGATAAGGTATGTGACAAAAAGGCCTCATGCTTCCCACCCCAGCAGGTTACCCTGTTTGCCCGGCAGACCTTGAGCAGCATAACCCTGGAGAAGTGTTTCCAGATTAACCCCACTGAGAATTACTGATCTAGTGCTGATTCCCAGGGGTATTTCACAGTGGACATATACCATCAAAAAATTAAAAATTTGTGTGTCTTTCATTTTTTTAATTTATGCTCTGTGATCATAAGCAGAACATGCATAATTTTCTCTCAATACATAAAGTAATTATATATCAAATAATACGTATCATATAATGGTACAGTGCAAGTATAAACTATATATTTTTATATATGTTATATATAATATAATATATGTTAATTATATAATATAAAAGATATATAATGATTTTGTTTAACAGTGGAGACCTGTTAACTTGTCTCTTATAAAAGAAGTTCAAATATTACTCAACAATGCCTTCCTGAAACAATAAAACCCCTTTATAATATAAATGCCTGAACAGAAAAACTCAAGCCTAGTTGCCAAGTAGCCTTCTTTATTTAATCTAGTCACCAGCACCAAGAGTATTGTCCAACCATAAACCTCCTTTTCTCCTTTAAGTCTCAAATTAAACACCCTCTCTGCTGAGATGCTATTTCAAAGCTCAAAACAATCCCAGCAGTCATTTGTCTTTTCACGTCATGGCATTCATAGCTTTGTAATTTATTCCACATCTCACTGATAAGTGCTGTTTATCTTATTACGAGAGAGTCTACAATATAAGCCTTATATGAGCCCAGTTCCAAGGATTTTTATCTGAGTATGCATGTGTGTGTTTACTTTTTGGCTTGTGTTTTTAGTGTCAAAATTATCACCAAGACCCATGTGGTGATTATGATCTATTTTATGGTTTTGAATTTTATGGTTGGGTGACTATATACTTGAGTTTATTTCAAGCATAGTGTAAGGGAGAGATCCAGTTGCGTTTTGTGTGCACGTGAATACATGTTTACCAACATCCTTTATTGAAGAGAATATCCTTTATACTGTGTGTGTTCATAGCACCTCTGACAGCTATTTTTGAATGTAACTTGGTTACCTCTGGGATTGACCAAAACTCAAGCATCTGGATACACTTGTCAGGATTACTTAGTTAAATTACTTGATGTGGGAAGACCAATTTTAGTCTGAATCTTCAGAAAGGGAGGGTCTACCTTTAATTTGAGCCATATCTTCTGCTGGTAACCTATATAAAGGAAATAGAAGAAGGAATCTGGCTCTCTCTTTGCCTGCTTGCTCTCACTTTCACTGGGAAGTCCACTCCTTCACTGACATTAGAGCCTACTTGAGATTCTGGTGGATACTGAAGTAGAGCTGAGGCATCATCCTGCGGACTGAATGACTACTGGATTCTTGGACCTTCCACTAGCAGACAGTCATTGCTGCAATAGCCAGACCACCTCCGCCCCTGTAAACTCTCCCCTTCTTTATCTCCCCCTCCTCTCTATAATAAACATTTATTCTGTAAGTTCTGTTCCCCTATAAAACCTGGATGAATACAGCATACTTGTGTGAGATCCATAGTTGTGTGTGTTTGGGGCTTATTTCTGGGCTGTCTTCTGGTTTATGCATCTGCTTTTATGCTGGTACCATACTATCTGAATCAACTGAATTTCATAGTACTATCTGAAAACAGGAAGTGATGGTTTCATTTCTCTTCTTCTTGTTCATTGTACTTGAACTTTTCAAGGTCATTTTCAGTTCCATATACTTATCAAGGTTTCTTCTATGAAAAATGCTACTGGATTTGTGACAGTAACTGCATTAAATCAGAATGTTTCTTAGGCTAAAATGAATGTTTTGATTATAATAACTCGCTTGATCCAGAAATACAGGCTATCCTTCCATTCACTGTAGTCCTAGATCTCTCATTAAGGTCTTTTAGGTCTTAGTGAAGTCATCTTTATTTCCTTGTTTCAATTTATTTCCATTTTATTCTTTTGGAAATTCCTATAAATAGGTTCATTTTTTTAAGTTTTGAGAGTATAATATATTTACAACATTTCTCCCTTGCCTTTACTCATCTCACCCCATACACCCTTCTCCACTTTTCCTTCTAATATATGACTTCTTTTTGCAGTTATGACATGTATATATGTATATGCAATATATATTATAATTATAATACAATATATTTCTAGATATAACCCTGTCATTTTGTATACTGTTATTTGTATGTACATCTTCAGGGTTGATCATTTGGTACTGAACAATCAATTGGTATGCTCTTCCCTATGTAAGTCCCCCTCTCCAGCTCTCAGCCTTACTCAGTTGCCTGTAGTTCATCATATAGAGTTGAGGTCTCATTGATTGCTCCCCATCCAGTAAGGCACATCTATTGGTGCCATCCTTGCTTAGCTCACATTTGAGGAGTCATAATTGACTTTATGGCTGTAGCTTCTTTGTAAAAGACACAAATCTCACAGCACACTCCTTGATCATCTTTCTCTTACAATTATTCTGCTCCCTCTTCCATAATGTTCCCCTGAGCCTTTGGTAAAGGAGTATTTTGTAGATATGTCCATGAGAACTTGGCTGCACAACTCTGCATTTTGATTGGTTGTGGTTTTCTTCAGTGGTCTCTATCTGTTGTAAAGAGAAGTTTCCTGATGATGGGTGAAGACTGCCTTTATCTGTGAGTGTAAGACAAGTGTTTATAGGTTGACATTAGGAATTATGTTGGTTAAGTAAATTAGTGGTTATAGGGTCTCCTCCAACCAACAGGACTTCACAAGGTATAGTTTCTTTCTTGTTGAGATTGCCGTAAGTCAAATTAAAAAGCTTTCCAGTTACTCCCAAGGTATACATGTCCCTACTGCACTCTTAAGATTTTTTTTCCTATGTTGGTCATTGATATTGTTCTTAGATATCATAACTTGTTAGGACTGATTTGATTCCATTCTTTGGAAGCTTACATGGTCCTCCTGGTATCAGGAAACCTAGTTCTGATGGAAAGCCCACTTGGATCAGTTCCACATTAGAAAAGACAGAGCTCTGTTTCTGAATGATATGGTGTCTTTAGTGACAGGGACTTGCCTTCCACTGAGGGATAACCAGAGCTGCATGTTTTGAGATTCTCTTGGGCAACACTGGTCAACAACTCAGAAGAGGGCTTCCATGTCTGGTGTTAAAGGCTTTTATTAGGTGGTCTTTGGCTCTTTGTAGAAGCACCATCAGACCACAGGACGAAGATCATTGAGATTACATAGGTATATGTATGCACTGAATTGCGGGTATCATACTTTTTATTTTTAGGTCAAAAAGAGTTAGTAACATGATTCCTTGTGGCTTTTTCAGGCATCTGTATTTTACCCACCTGCCTCATTCTTCTGTATTTGTCTCCCTCCCCTTTTCCTATGGAAGCCTCGTTTTGTAAGTTCTCCTGCCCTTAACTTGTATCCTGCTATTATTCTTTACTCTCTTCCCATCTATTTCTGTATTTACATTCCCCCACTTCCCTGATAAACCCCTTTCCCACTTCCTTGATCTGATCAATTGTATCTTGCTATTCCATTTTATTAATGTCTTTATTAGATAGTTAGTTTCATTGTAGAGACATATAGCTCAATTATGTAGCCTGCAAATTAAACAATTCATGTATTAGTTCTATAAGATTTTTGTTGGACTCTTCTTTACATTTTCTGGATAATTGAGTCAATTTTATTACCCCTTCTTTAGTTATTTAGTCATCTTTAATTTCATTTTCCTCCCTAACTGTCCTAATAATACCTAACAGGAGAAGGTAACCTTGCCTAATTCCCCAAATTGGACAAAATACTTAGACTTTTCACCATTGAGTTCAGTGCTAGCTACAGGCTTACAACCTAGGGCTTGCTGCACTCATCTCTGTGGAATTTTTATCACACAAGATGCTCAAGGTTTTCTTTTTCTTTTTTTCTTACTTTTTTTTTTATTAGATATTTTCTTTATTTACATTTCAAATGTACTCCCCTTTCCTGGATTCCCCTCCAAAGAATCCCATATGCCCTCCTCCTTCCCCTGTTCACCAACCCACCCACTCCTGGTTCCTGGCCCTGGCATTCCCCTACACTGGGGCATAGAGCCTTCACAGGACCGAGAGCCTCTCCTCCCATTGATGACTGACTAGGCCATCTTCTGCTACATATGCAGCTGGAGCCATGAGTCCTATCATGTGTACTAATTGATTGGGAGCTCTGGGGATACTGGGTAGTTCACATTGTTGTTCCCCCTTAGGATTGTAAACCACTTCAGCTCCTTGGGTTCTTTCTCTATCTGCTTCATTGGGGAGCCTGTGCTCAGTTCAATGGATGGCTGTGAGCATTCACTTCTGTATTTGTCTGGCACTGACAGAGCCTCTCAGGAGACAGCTATATCAGGCTCCTGTCAGCAAGCCCTTGTTGGCATCCAAAATAGTGGGCTCAGTGTTTGTATATGGGATGGATCCCCAGGTGGGGCAGTCTCTGGATTGTCATTCCTTTAGTCTCTGCTCCACACTTTGTCTCTGCAACTCCTTCCATGGATATTTTGTTCGCTCTTCTAAGAAGGATTGAAGTATCAACACTTTGGTCTTCCTTCTTCTTGAGTTTCATGTGGTTTGTGGATTGTATCTTGTGTATTCCAAGCTTCTGGGATAATATCTACTTATCAGTGAGTGCATACCATGTGTGTTCTTTTGTGATTGGGTTACCTCATTCATGATGATATCCTCCAGATCCATCTACTTGCCTAAGAATTTCACATAAAACCAGATACACTGAAACTAATAGGAAAGAAAGTGGGGAAGAGCCTCGAGAATATGGGCACAGGGGAAATTTTCCTGAAAAGAACACTAGTAGCTTATACTCCAAGATTAAAAATTTACAAATGGGACTTCATAAGATTGCAAAGCTTCTTCTGTAAGGCAAAGGACACTGTCAATAGGACAAAAATGGCAACCAATAGATTGGGAAAAGATCTATACCAACCCTGCATCCAATAGAGGGCTAATATCCAATATATACAAAGAATTCAAGAAGTTAGATACCAGAGTGTTGGCTCCCTACCCCCCCCCCATGGTTCGCCATTGAAAGAGGAGTCATGCCTACCTGCCTAAGAACTTGCTGACTTGCGAACACACCTGCCTGCCTGAGAACTTTGAGTTTCCAGAGACCTTGGCATCTCATGTTTGCTACCGTGTTTATGTTATGCCTATGTCTTGTACCTAGAGATTTCAGTTTCACTTCTTAGCTGTACCTATAAATGTTCAAAATATTCTCAAGCAAATAGATGCCTTGATAAAGCTACTTGGCATCCATTTTCTTTGTCCCTCGACTCCTCTTATATTCCAGGTCTATTTCAAACCTCCGCCTGAAAGAGAACCCAGACCCATGGAGCTGTGGGCCGGCTCCACTCACCAGAGAACCAAATAACCCTATTAAAAATGGGGTACAGAGCTAAACAAAGAATTTTCAACTGAGGAATACCGAATGGCTGAGAAGCACCTAAAGAAATGTCCAACATCATTAGTCATCAGAGAAATACAAATCAAAACAATTCTGAGATTCTACCTCACACCAGTCAGAATGGCTAAGATCAAAAATTCAGGTGACAGCAGATGCTGGCGAGGTTATGGAGAAAGAGGAACACTCCTTCCTTGCTGGTGGGATTGCAAGCTGGTACAACCACTCTGGAAATCAGTTTGGCATTTCCTCAGGAAACTAGACATATACTACCTGAGGACTAAGCAATACCACTCCTGGGCATATACCCAGAAGATGCTTCAACATGTAATGAGGACACATGCTCCACTATGTTCATAAGTAGCCTTATTTATAATAGCCAGAAGCTAGAAAGAAGACAGATGTCCATCAACAGAGGAATGGATACATAAAACATGGTATATTTACACAATGGAGTACTACTCAGCTATTAAAAACAATGAATTGATACTCAAGGTTTTCAAGAATTTTTTTTTTTTACTTTTACTGAGATATCATTATGCTGTATGTCTTTGATCCTTTAATGTGGCCTATCACATTTACATGTCAAGTCATTTTGTATTTCATGCTGTAAGCACTACACATATTCAGTGTATGACATATTCAGTCATCCAACTGAATTTATTTGCTATTATCATGTTGAAGACTGTTGAATTTACATTCTATGGGGATCTAGAATAATACATATACACATGTAATATATATTATATCTTATATATCATATATCATATATCACACATTACACATCACACATCACATATCACATATCATATATGTGGAATAATACATGCAAACACATACATATATATATATGATATGTACCACATATATGTATATATATGCATGTATATATAAATGTAATATTTTCATAGAATCATTTCAAATATCAAGAAAATGTTGGTTTCATGCATTCTTAATAGTACCTGTTAATAACACAAAGCATTTTCTTTTGGTAAAATAAACTTTTCATTTTCTTTTTTAAGTAATATTTTTGGTGTGACATTCAAGAAAATGCTTCCTGGCATCAATCTAGAAGATAGTGTCATGATATTTTCTCATAGTTCTAAAGTTTTGGCCATTTAGCCCCAGATCCACTTTGTACTGGGTTTTGCTTTGGGGTGAGGATGGGTTCAAGCTTGATCCATTTGTATGTCCACTTTTTCCAGCTTTACTCTTGGAACAAAGCATTCCTTTCTCATTGAATTGCCCTGGACCCCTTGCTGAACATCAGTTGCTTATGAATACAAGCATTTGCCTTATTCCCAGCCCTGTTTCATCCTTATATGCTCCCCTGATGAGAGGACCCCTGGCCTTAACAACTGTATCTTTGTGAGATATTTTGAAATCAGGAACCATGCTCTTTTCTTTCAAGTCTGTCCAGATATCCTTGGTTTAGTGCACTCCCATAGTGTTTTATGATCATATTTGAATTTATTCAAAATACCAAGCCAAGCTTTTGGTTGGGATTACACTGAATCTGTAGGTCAACCCCAAGAAACCCTTGAATTTTAGCCATTTTAAGATTTCTCTTTCACTACCACGTTGTTTTCCCATTTATTTGGGTACCTGATTTCTGTCAACAGTATTTTGTTGCATTCAGAATGCATACTCTGAATTTCTTTTGTTAAAATTTTTTTTTAAGTACATTGAATCTTCTGATGCTATTATTAATAAAATAATTTTCTTAGTTACTATATCTTATTATTCCTTGTTAATCTATAAAATTTCAGCTGATTTCTGAAATATGGTATTGTACCCTGCAAACTTACTGGATTCATTTACTAGCTGTAAAGAGTTGGGGAAAACAGGGTTCTTTGAGGGCTTGCTATTTGCTGGTGCATACTATTTGCAAAAGCAATACTTTTGCATCTTCTGTTGAAATCTTGACACTTTAAAACATTCTTTCATTTATTTTACAGTTTGCCACATTGCCTGGGATCAACTCTCCAGGCAGTGCCTAATACAACTTAATAGTACACATTTTGGCTGGTCACCACTCCATTATATTATATTACATTATAGTATAGTATAGTATAGTATAGTATAGTATAGTATAGTATAGTATAGTATAGAATAGTATGTGTGTTTGGGGGGCAAGAAATATGTGATGTAGTAGTACACATAGACATAAATATGTAGATGCATGTGCCTTTATAGAAGTCTCTCTCTTCTTGCCCTGGGAAAAAGTCTCTTACTGAACCTGAATCTTGCTGATTTGGCTGGTCAGAGCATTCTATGAATTTACTTGTCTCCATTCTCCCAAATGCTGAGGTTATTAGGCACAGGCAGCAATGTTCTATGTTTTCCTTTATGTGGGTGCTAGATACTGAGGATTCCAACTAGGTCCTCAGGTTTGCAAAGCAAGCGTTCGTACCCACAGAACAATCTCCCCAGCCCCTAATTTATTTTTAAAGCATGACAGATAATGAGTTACTTTGCATCTCTTCGTAGGATGTCTATTTTGTTTGCCCTGAAGGAAACCAAGAAACCCTATTGGTTGATTAATTGAAAACCACTTGTTTCCAAGTTATTTATCTTCTCACATGGCATAAACATACACCTTTCCCTTACAATTTGACCCAAGGAAGTGACAGATGGAATTAGTTTGGAATTCTCCCCTGAGAAGTATCAAAACAAGTACTCTTTTCTCCAGTAAGGGCCCTGGGAATGCCTTCTGCATTCACTACACGTTAGGAGGCTTAAGGGGCTTAGGAGGCTAGGGCACATGTCAGAAGGGTGAAGTCCTTGCAAGAAGCTACTAAAAGGATAGTGTATGGAGATGAGAGAGAAGCTGACGTGGTGATGGAGACTTATAAGGAAAGACTATCTGCAGCCAGGACCAGCCTCTGAGAGGGCATGAGAATGGCAACCAGTATTAGCACTGGGCAGGGCTGAACCTTGGGTATATCTTTGAAGTTCATATTATCCCATGGTGAGCTGAGGATTCTAGACCAAGGTTTTGGTATCTACCCTACAGGGTTTGGCTCTTGCTTTGATATACTACTTCTTTTTTTTTTTCTTTCCCTCTTTATGATAGGAAAATATATTGTGTCTACTTTTGTACTCTGTATGAAATATGTATTTCCATTTTGATTTTTTAGGGCTCACAACTAAGAATTTACCAATAGTCCCTGAAGAAATATTGTCTCTGGAACTTTTTGTGCAGTTGCTGGAAGTGTTAGGACTGCAAAGGCTCTTGGAGAAGGACTGAGGATATAGTTTGTATGATGAGAACAACCTGAGTTTGAGGGTACTTGGAGGGCTAGTTTTGACTGCCAATTTGACTGAGTTAATAAACCCCAAGGTGTACGCCCATAGAAATGATTCCATAAGGACTGCTTATGAAGAAAATTGACCTTGAATGTGTATTCTGCCACTGCCTAGGCTGAGATCCTGGATGGAATGAACAGGTAGGAAGGAGAAATCCAGCTGAGAACTGGCATGCCCTTAAAAGGTGTGAAGGCAGACTCACATTCCTGCTACCACATCCATGAGCATCTCCCACCACCATGCCTCACTGCTATGAAGAGCAGTACCCTCAAGCCAAGTGCCAAAATAAACTCTTCCTCTGCTAAACTGCTTTAACCATATCCACGTATCTTATAACAGTGCCAAGAAACCCCGAGTCATTAGTACAGGGTTGAAATGATACAGTGAGAATATAAAATGTTCTGCATGAAGGTGCATGTATAAAGGGTGTGGTCTCCAGTAGGAGCTGTTATACAGAAGTGATTGGATCACAAGGGCACCAGCTCCCTTGGTAGGTTAATCGGCTGGTGATGTCTTATTAGGGTTAGGACTTGGAGAAAGGGTGCTTGGGCAGTGCCTTTGAAAGCTGTAGCCTTCCCTTATCTCCTTTCTCTGCTTCCTGGAAACTGTGACACGAGTCGTTTTCCTCTACCACATCCTAGAGTTATATCACTTCCTTGCCACAGCAATGGGGATGGCTGATCATGCACTGAAGCTCATGGTCTATGAGCTTCCCAGTTTTGAAGTTGCTTTCTCAGGTATCTTGCCACCATGATGGAAGAGCTAACATAACATTGGAAGACCACTGTGTTTGTGGGTGGAGACACACACACCCTTTCAGCTCACTCTGCGGTCTGTACTTTAAAAGCAGTCCTTTGTATAACTATTACCATCATCCCTCACTATGCCTTTCCTTGACTGGCAGACATAGATTAGAGGGATGTCCATTTCTCCAAACTGTGGCTACAAGCAGTCTTTTTGTTGTTGTTGTTGTTGTTTTTTGTTTTGTTTTGTTTTGTTTGTTTTGTTTTGTTTTGTTTATTCTGAGACAGGGTTTCTCTGTGTAGCCCTGGCTGTCCTGGAACTCACTCTGTAGACCAGTCTGGCCTCGAACTCAGAAATCCGCCTGTCTCTGCCTCCCAAGTGCTAGGATTAAAGGCATATGCCACCACTGCCTCTTTTACAGCATGATTTGCATCCATTATCCTCTCCTTCCCCAGTTTACTGCTGCAGTTGAATGAGGTCCATGCTCCTGGGTTGATTTCATGAGACTCCCCTGAGGGCAGCCTCACTTTACATAACTCCTCTCTCCCCTTGCATTCAAATTCCTTTTTGCACTTTTATTTTCCAGAACATGTTTCCTCTGTGAGATCTCGGAGAGACGGTCCTGTTAGGTACTGTCTACTCTCTCTGGCCTTCTTGCCTTTCTCATCCCAGATTGATGCTACACCAGTGGGGACTTCCCTAAAGTCTAACCAAGTACTCTCTAGTTAGAATCCTCAGAGCTAGTCAGAAATTAAACTCCCTTTGAGCATCTTTAAATGTCAATCTCTTACTTTAAAAGTTTCTCCTGGGTTCCTATATAACCTCACACTAGCAAACACAAATTGTAGAATAAGCTTAGGCCAAAATCTCTCATGTCCAAGCAGAGTTCAGCCTAGTTAGCATTTGGAAGGGGGAAGAGGAGATATATAGCAAAAATGCAATATATATACTTATATAGACTAAATATATAAAACCATGACACATGTGAAAGCTAAATGGCACCAACTTTGACTTCTTTAGAAGTGTCCATTTGGGGTGCTTAATATTTCTAATAGTCAGATCATTCCATACAGTTCTGCAGACTAGTCAAGGAGCCAAGTGGTGGTAATGTTGGCACTAGTTCAAAGGATCACTGATCCTTGGGTTGATTCTAAGCAATGGTGTGGGTGTGTCTTGTCTAAAGACGACCTAGCACACTGTGTATAGAAGAATTGTCTTTCGCCTTATTCTTTTATTAGAAAGAATTTAATTTGTCATTTCTAGTGTTTATGAAAAAAGCTTCCTAGACACATGACATCAATGGGTAAGACTAAAATTGATCCGTCTACTTACATAATTACCCAAGCATAAATTTCTTTTTAATTCCTCAGCTGAATTCATACCTTGTTTGATCTTGTAAATAAAAGGTAACATAAGAAGAAAACTAAGGATAGCATAAAACTAAAAAAAAAAAAACAAAAGAGCATTGACTCCATCCTGACCAACAACTGCAGGAACTTCACAGCTCCTGCACTGTGGCTGAATTTAGTCTTCCATTCAGTCCTAGCTCAGAATCTTTTTTTTTTAAATATTTATTTATTTATTATATGTAAGTACACTGTAGCTGTCTGTAGACATACCAGACGAGGGCATCAGATCTCATTATGGGTGGTTGTGAGCCACCATGTGGTTGCTGGAATTTGAACTCATGACCTTTCGAAGAGCAGTCGGTGCTCTTCCCTGCTGAGCCATCTCACCAGCCCCTAGCTCAGAATCTTAAGGCTCAAAATTCAATCTTCTCTCCAAATAATATCTAACAAAACTCACCCAGAAGACCCCAATGATTTCTATCTTTTATTCACTTGTATGCATTTATATTCACACTGAAAATATTGAAAGTCAATTTTTCCCATTGATATTTTATCAGCTACCTCACACAAAACTCAGGAAGTGATTTCCCCCTTATGGATATGGTAAAAGCACTAATTTTACAAACTCCATAAAATCTGCATTCATTTCTTTCAGGCTTGAGGTTCCTCAGTGAAGAGGAACAACTGTTATGACTAACAGGAAGCAGGTGACCAATAAGCCAAGGTCAACCAAGGAAGGACTTGGTAGGGGGAAGAGTCACACATCTGCAGTTGGTATAGTCAGATAATAGTTGCAATAAAAAAATGTGTGTGCCGGGCAGTGGTGGCGCACGCCTTTAATCCCAGCACTTGGGAGGCAAAGGCAGGCAGATTTCTGAGTTCGAGGCCAGCCTGGTCTACAGAATGAGTTCTAGGACAGCCAGGGCTACACAGAGAAACCCTGTCTCAAAAAAACAAACAAAAAAAAAATGTGTGCATTACATATGCTTTGATTTTATGACGAAAGTATGCTATTCACAAATAAGAATGATAATAATTCATAAGAAACAAATCTACAGTGATACGCAGGCCTTTGATAAACCTCCTGAGCCCTGTGAAAGGTCTCATCTGCTACTTTTCATCTGTCTCCTTACCAGAGCTGTTGCAGAATGAGGGGTCGACGGGTCTTCCGTTTATATCAGAGCATGCTATTGCCTGAAAGCGTACGCCGTCTCCACATTCTTTGTCATCTCCTTGCACCCACAATCCTCCTTGCTGAGGATCCTTTTTGCTTTCTGGTAGAATGCAAGCTGACCAGTTTCCATAAGGATGAGACATGAATGTATCACAGGGACATGGTTCCATTTCCACCAGAGGGTACAGGGAAGCATCCTGGCACTTCTCTTTCTTCCTGCTTTTCCCTGTTAAAAGAAGACACATGGTACTATTAATTTTGGATCTGATGTTCTATTGAAAGTCACTCACATCTTTGTACATACAACCACTTGAACATTAAACTTAAATATGATTTCAATCTCTTTTTGTCACGGAAAAAATTCTAGGACAATATAGGCAGTAATCTGAGAAAATATGAAATTAAAATTAATTTGAAAATTAAAACTGCTTTTTTAAATATGGTACAAGGCATTATGCTTACTATCCCAGTTCAATAATTATAAAACTCTTATTACTATATTTTATATTTTTTCTCCCACCCAATACTAACCCAGCCAAACTTGGCTTAGACAAGATGGGGGATGTACAGATGGTATCACTGTCCCTCTAACTGATAACCACAATTTGGCTAACCTTGTCTTCTTCAAGAGGAATCAATAAAAACGTAAACAGAAAGCTCTTTCCTTTTTTTGCAAATAACTAAAAATTTATTTCTCCAAAAAACAAAATTATATTCTTCATATAACAAGCTCAAAATGAAGGCAGAGGTTATTTCAGATGGTATAGACAAAGTCAAACTAATCTTGCTTCCTGAAATCAGACTACTTATAAATATTAAAAGTAACAATAAATTGAAATAAACCTTCTGTTTGAGAAGTCCTTTGAACTTGAGCATCCTGATGTCACTTGACTTTACCTACTAAGTTTAAGTATAACTTTTAGCTATTTTGCCGACTTGGAGTAATGATAATATGTTTTCTCTATATTCCTAAAACTTTCCTAGACTTAATAATTTCACCATTTTTCCCTCATTAGTGAGTCATTGGCTAGGGTCATGGCAAGTTATAAAAAAAAACATAGGCAGCTTTATTGGTCTGTCTGTGGGCTTTATGGTTATCATGCAAATACTTTATAAGATGATGTATGGCTGGTTTCCTCACTGTCACATGACTTTCCACATGCAGTGTTATACAAATTCTGCCTGGTGGGTGATGGACTCATGAGCATGTTATTAATGCCTGAAAATAATTTGCAAGGATTCCTGTGGAATCTGAATCACTCTTGCCTGGTGTGAACAATTCCAAGTCCCTGACATTATTTTAGCCTGATGTGAGTTGCTCTACCCTGATCTTCTCCCTGAATTGCTCTACCATGACCTTCACCATCTATTGGCCTTTCAGGGTACTGCACTCACTCATGTCTGCCATTAGGCACACTCAGAAACAGCTTGAGAAGGACATCATTAGTGTCCTGAGAGCTTTCTGACTATGATGTTCATCACTACACAGTCCCATTCCCTCCTATCAGCCTGGCCTAGAACTCTACTCGTCACATGAAATACTACTGAATTTCATCTCCATATCTGCACCTTCCTCTCTGTTTTCTGCCCACTTAGTCTTGGAGTCCAAGTCTACCCTGGGTCTTGACATCACTTTTCCCAAAGTGATGAGAGAAACTAATGCACCAGGAAGCAATTTCTTATCTTTCAAAGTTGATTGTGGATGACCTCTCAGAGTACTGATTACAACCTTCTTTTTGAAATATTCTCCATAGTTTCCATTCTACCATAATATGTCCTTTTGTCCATTACTCCTATTCTGATTTCTACTATTCCTCTGGTCACATTTCAGGATTTACTGCTTTATGTGTTTAGTGAACATTCTCTCTCTACTTAGCTGCTAAGTTTCCTCACTAGACCATCTTGGATTCTCATGTCTCAGCTCCTATATATTTACCCTAGTTGAGATCTTAAATTACTATTCATAATTCTTACACTCCAAATAATTAATTCTATCCAAGATAGAATTAAGTCTCTGAGCCACAGGCTAGATAGAAACATGCACCTAAATCAACCATTAAATTTATCGCAATAAAAACCAAACTTGCCCTCTGTACTACACAGTCCCCCTGTGTATGCCAACAATGCCAAGGACAGATTACAATGCTGGACTTGAATTATTTTGGTACAGTCCACACATAGGACTAATGACAGCATCTAGGGTAATGTTTCAGGAGCCCTTGTTATTTTCCCCTCTCACTAGATACTACTCTATTTGCTCACACCTCTAGTTCTCTAGCTCAATTCTCTCCTCAACGGGAGAAAAATAGAAGATGGAGAAAGGAGATAACGAGAAGGAAGACCAGGAAATATAGATAGTCCTCATCTACAAGGCAAACAGAAGCTACCAGCAGAACAAACACTCTGTACAAATAGATGTCGCCTCTGTGATCACCCTCTTAATTGCATGGCAGCCCTGTTTGAAGATGGACTGAAGTAAGTGAGTTAACGCTGAGACAATTCTCCCAATAAGAAACACATTAGTGCTGGGGCTTCACTTTGATTGCATTCTAATCAAAATCAGCACTGACCTTTAGACTAAGGTAGACTTAAAAGTATCAATCAGTGCAAATGCAAGGACACATCCACTTAATTCAAAGTGTGAGGGATCTAGCTATTTTGAACGTGTATATTCCCATACGTGGGTAATAAATTTAATGTATCTGTCACTGAATAAACAATTGCTTTAATTACCACATGGTCTGTAAACATCCAGTTCAGAAACAAACATGGAACACCCAAATGGTAACTTAAAAATACTCCACAAAAGACAGCTAATGTTCTAGATGGCCAATATTTACTGGTTTGTGTTAGGACCTGTGGTGTGTTTGTGTCACATGGTCAGAATCACATGGTTTCTATTGCCATGCATATTAGAAAATATTCATTAAAATTTCTGTCAAGTATCATTGGAGAAAGTAAAAATAAAAGAACATCATAATAAAAAGCCTTGAAAAAGCTAGAGGAAAAACTTCAGTGCATTCATGTGCCATTGGCTTTTTGTTTATCAATATTGTTGTAAATGGCTGTTTGTGCTTTCATGACTAATGTATTTTATGAGACTGATCAATTATGTTGTCATCTAGACAGAAGGAGTGCAAAGATCAATTAGCTACCTAAAATAGTAGCAGCTAATAAAACATACAATAAACCTGTGCAGCCTTTTAGTTTAACTTTGAATCATACAATAATTAATAACAGCTTTCAATATGTAGTTTTAAAGAAAATACATCTTAGAAGTCAAAGTCATTCAACTTTTAACAATTTATAGTACAAATGGTGCTAGTTATAAAATGAACCCAAAACACTTGCTCTTGTTTAGCAGGTGCTAAATATCATTAGCAAACCTCCTAGGCAAGGGTTGCAACTGGCTACCAACTATGGTCTTTCTCACCAAAGGAAGTTCTCTTTCACCTCAGAAGTGAAGCATTGCTAGGACAATGGCTTCTGACACACTGGTGTGTGCAGGAAGGACAGAAAAGTAGCTGGAGATTGGTCTCTAACTTCAGATTTGGTCTGTCATGTGTAGTCTGTCCTCTTGTATTGCTTTTTCTGTCAGTCGTTTTCATCTGAATGATGTAAGCAGTGTTATATATAATCACATATGGACAGTCATTTTGTACAGAGGAATGGGAGCAGCATCCCTCATTTTCAAAGTCTCTTGTGAGTATATATTTCACCTTCACTTGTCATGTAGATTTTGAGGTCCTGTGTGTATGCAGAAATTCTTCAAAAGCTATAGTCCATCCAGTGAGCCAATTTTAGAGAGTATAAATGTGATCAGGTAATCAGTGGACTAGAATAGTGAGTGTAGGGATGGTTTTGATGCTAAGGTCCTGTTCCCAAATTGGTTCTTGATAAAGAAAGCCCTGGGCTATTTGCTGGGTGGAACGAATAGGTGGAACTTCAAGGTCCCTGGAAGAAAAACAGACAGATCCAAGGGAAGAGGGAGTTCGGCAAGCTTTGGAGAGAGAAGAGCCAAGCAGCCATGTGAGGTCTCAGGAGGAGCATGGGGATTGGGTGGCTGTGGCCACTCCTGCAGGTAGATGGTCAGGCAGAGATGTTTAGCAGGGACTAGATGTATTTTAGCAACTAAAGTTTAGAGCAGATGGGGTTGTGGAGATTAGAATATTGTTAAGGACATTTTTTTTCCCCAGGCAGGAGGTAGAACAGCATCCAGCAATGTGTCCAAAGGCAAGGAACAACTATGTGTGTGTCTTTTATCTGTGGATTCAAGGGAAGCTAGGTGAGGGCTGGTAGCACAACATGTTCCCAGAACTTAGGCATGCTAGTGAAAAGCTACATGCAACAGGTGAGTTTGAATCAAGAGACCTTGAAATACTCATGTAAACAAATGATCATCTGGGCTTAGTCCCTCAGTCTTCATACTAATTACATTATCTCACTGATCATTCTCGTATTTTTCTCTTTTGGTTTTATATTCCCTGAGTTTCATTTCTTACATACCTGAGGACACACACACTTAGGGGAAATCACAGGGCATTATCTGAACAGTCCGTTTTGCTATTGTAGCAGTTATTTTTATATTGCCAGCAAAAAGAAAATGCTTTAATGCTTCAACTAAACTAGGATTTGCTTCAATTTCCATTAACCTTTGCTGAGGTACACGGTATTGACAGACAATAATAAGACACAAAAGAACCTGCATGTGTAATTTGACTTTTACCTTAAAATAATAAAGTCTGAAAGGGTCCAACTGCTTATCAGATAATGGAAAAAGACAATAATGTCAGTTATTTCACTTTCTTAAAAAAAATAGCAATGACTATTTTAAGCTTTCAAAATGTCTGCTGGCACTGCTAACTTTGCCATGGGATATGCAAATAAATTATAAAGCTATGTCAAAACTTTATTGACATAAATGGTCCTATCTCTCATTCATTTCACAAGTATTAACCAGGTATATATCACTTCTCAGACATTGCTGCAAGTCTTCAGGATATTTCCTGGGAATGAGGAGGAAGGAGGAATCTGATCCCATTTCTTTCTGTTAGAACTTGTATTCTACTAAGGTATTCAGAAAACGATGGCTTGGCTGAAGCTGCAATGGCAGAGATATCCTACCTGTGAGCTGTCGCCTCCTGATCTGGGTTGCTTCACAGTTCTTGGAGCAGGGAGTGAACTTAGACCAAGGGGTGAAAGTGCAGTCTTCCCGACAGGGAATGATGCATTCCTGCACAAGGGGAGGCATACCATTCATCTGCTTGAGGCATTCTGTCATTTCTGCAGACTGGTTATCATCAGAGATGCATGAGACAGCTAGGAAAGAGCACACATTCTTTTGTTACCACATTGATTAAATCAGAGAGGTGCTTTTTCTTTGACAAAATAGTTGGAGTCCCCAGTGTTTGAAAATATGTGATTGCATATGGTGTTCAACATAGCTAACCTTACCGCTCCCTGGAAATTAAATTTTTATTGTTGCCACTGGAGGTATTTGAGGATTTAATTGGTTTCATTATTAATCCAAGCCTTGCATTGACAGGAAGCAAAATAACTTCCAGTAATTTATTATACTTCCTCCTGAGGAGCATTTGATCCCTAGAGACAGAATAAAAGTAGGAAAGCACATCTGTAAAACACACTGAAATGGAGGCAAAAAGGATAAACCCATTGTTAGGAAATCATGCGTGCTTTTGCTAGGTTGGGTTTCTTTTGGTTGGCTGATGAGATGATTGTTATGGTATAGAAGTATTTATATCACCATCATCAGTACTTAAAAAGGAACTTTGCTAACTCTAAGCTTTACTCCATTATTAATATTGAAGCATCAGGTTTTTTAAAATAATTTTCTTAGAATAGTAAAAATCTAACCAGATGATTGCCACTGTAAACATCTTGTCAGTTACAAGTAACTTCTCAAAATTTCTTCTCCCACCTTTTGTTGTTTTGTAGACCACACCTAGCTATATCATCACTAACAATTATAAGGTTAAATATTTTTGAAAAGTCATCTGAATTTTATTTGATTCTTTGGACCAATGCCATTTAAAATTCTCGATTTAGAATATTTGACACTTTGACTTGCTTGATTCATTATGAACTCTGCAGGAAGCATAGGATCTATAGTTGTTCTGTAGAGCACATTTCTCAATCTCAGCACTGTTGACATTTTACACTGGGAAAAAGTTTTGTAGGTGCCCAAGTGAGGGCTGTGCATGGTAAGCTATAGAGCAGCCTTCCCAGCTTCTCCACCCATTACATGCTACTAACACACAACCCTCTAGGGTGAAAATGTCTTCAGACAGGCTGCGTGTGAATAACTGCTTTCCACAGTGCCCTACTCATATGCATCCCTGTGAGAGCATCTCTGGCAGTATATCTGGGGACATTTATTTCTCTCAGTGCGATTCTGACCTACCCTTCACTACTACCTACATCTAGCATGTTGATATTGGATATGATACCTGCTTAGTTAATAATTATTTTTTAAACCTTTATAAGGTAATGATTTCATTTCATTTGTATACATAGAGGGTTTGCCTAAAGGACAATGCTGTTACAGAGGAACCTCCATGTAGTGTTTAATAAGGAGTGAATTTGTCTACATTCCTATCAAAAGTTCTAGCCCTGTAAATGTTTATTATCTTTTCAATTTATGTATTATATTTCTTAGCAATCTTTATAAATAAATGTCTTGCCATGTATTTATTTTACAGATTCCTAGATTTCATAAGAACATTTTCATGTAAGTATATGATGTATTTTGACAATGACTTACCTCCCCTCTTCCTTCCCTCCTCTCTTCCTTCCCTCCTCTAGTTAGTGTCTCATTCACCTATACAAATCTACTTCTATTTTTATGTAATACTTATGAATTACATGACTATATATATTTATATAAAATATAGAATCTACCAATAGTAGAAAACAAATGTAATATTTGTTCTTTTGAATTTGACGTAATTTGGTTAAATGATAACCTGAAGTTGCATCACTTTTTCTCTATATTGAATAGTTTTCTTCTTTATGACTGAATAAAATTATTTTATGTATATATATACCATTTTATCTTTTATGTTTAAATTCATATTTCTTAAGAATTTTGTGAATTTCCAATTTATCCAATGTCTCACCTCTCTCCCTCTCAAATTCATGACCTTTTCCTCTTTATTATTGCTACATACTGCACACAGGTACACACACACACACACACACACACACACACACACACACACACACACCTGACTGAATCCATAGATTTCTCATAGGTACTTGTGTTTGGGCTGACCACTTGGGATTGTGCATACTATTAGGGATATTATCCCTTGAAAAAAGCTAAGTCCCCCTCGCTCAATAGCAATTAATTTTCTGTAGCTTTTCATCTAGGAGTGGGAACTTTTGAAAATTCCCCTTTTAACTGGGTGTGTCAATTTGTACTCTTCAGGTTTTGTTTAGGTAGCCATATTGTTGATGTGTTAAGGGTATGGATTTCTGGTCCTGGCTATAAGATACTTTCTAGCATCAGGTATCCTTGTGCTCTGCCTCTTGAAATCTCTCTGCCCTTATTTCCTTTTTCCTGAGCCATAATTTGTTGAGGTTGCATTGTAGATGTGTGTGGTAGTTTGAATGAGAATGCCCTCCATAGGCTCATATATTTGCAAACTTAGTTCCAATTTGATAAACTGTTTGAGAAAGATTAGGAGGTATGGCCTTGTTAGTGAAAATGTGTCCAAAGGAATAGGCTTCTCTCTCTCTCTCTCTCTCTCTCTCTCTCTCTCTCTCTCTCTCTCTCCCTCTCTCTCTCTCTCTCTTTCTCTCTCTCTCTCTCTTTCTCTCTCTCTCTCTCCTGCCTATGGATTTGGATGTAAAGCTCCCAGATACAGTTGTAAAAGCATGCCTGTCTGCTTCCTACCATAATGATAGGAGACTAAATCTCTAAAACTATAGGTAAGCCCCCAATTAACTGTGCTCCTTTATAAGAGTTGTCTTGGTGGTAGTGTTTCTTCACAGCAATAGAACCATAACTAAGACTGTGTACTGACTTGGACCAGACATCCTGTGCTACTTGTCTTCTGCATCTTTAGCAGTTGTGGATCTGTATATAGCCTCCATTTGTTGGGAAAAGAAGCTTCTTTGATGAATGGTGTGACTTACACTTACCTGTGAGAACATTCCACATTTTATTTCTCTAATTCTCTCTTAGTAGATACCTAACTTGGTTCAATAACATAGCTTTTGTGAATTCTGTTTCAATAAACATTGATGTGCAATGATCTCTGTTCGTTCAGTTGTTCCAGTAAGTACCCAAGAATAGTATATCTGGCTCATACTACTCTTAATTTAATTTGGTTAAATGATAACCTGAAATTGCACCACTTTTCCTTTATATTGAATAATTTTCTTCTTTATGACTGAATAAAATTATTTTGTGTATATATACCATATTATCTTTATGTTTAAATAGTAGTCTATTTTTGTTTTTTCTGAGGCTTCTTCATACTGATTTCCATAGGAGCAGAGTTAGTTTATATTCCTACCATCAATGTCTAAGCATTTACTCTTTCCTCATATTTTTGCCAACATTTATTCATGTTTTCCTTTTTCCTTTTTAAATTTTTACTTAAAAGTTTTTTCATGGTGTATATTTTGATGACATCTTCCCCCAACTTCTCTTAGATTCCCTACTTCCTTCCTACCCACCCTGCTTCATGTTCCCTCTCCCCAGTACTCCCTTTGTCTTTCACAGAAAAACATGAAAAAAAATAAAAAGAAAAAAGAAAAAAAAAATGATAAACTGGAAAAAAAAGTCAATGTGGGTAAAATACCAAACCAAAACCAAATAATTCAAAAAATCAAAAAACAAAACAAAAACAAAAACAAAAACAAAAACACGATGTGCATTTCATGTTGGCCATCTACTCCTGAGGATGGGGCCTGCCCTATAGTATTGTTTATAACCACAGACATGACACTGAAGAAAGCTGGTATCCTTTTCCTGTTTATTTTGATTGAAAATTGCTTCTTGGTTAGGGGTGGCACTTTGTGTCCAATTCCCATTCTCATTGCTGGGATTTTGTTTGGATTGAACCTTGTGCATGCTGTACAGCCTACTTTTAAATATATGTGTATTAGTACTGTTGGCTTTTCTCATATTCCTGTCGCCTCTTCTTCATTGTTACCCACGGCTTGAGGGAAGAGGTTTCATAAAAACATCCCATTTAAGGCTGAGACCTCCAAACTCTCTTACTCTCTGAACATTATCTAGTTATAGGTCTCTTTGTTCATTGTCGTTTACTGTAAGACAAAACAAAACAAACAAACAAACAAAAAAACCCACCACCCTTCTCTAATGAGAGATGAGCAATGCTAAGCTCTACACATATGACAATCTGTTATCAGAGATCACTTGAATTGGCATTTTCTTTTAGCAGAATAATATGATTGAGTTTTTCCCCATGAATATGATGCATATAGTCTCAGGTTTTTGGCCACTTTAACAGTAGCAGATATGGGTTCTATCTCATGGCATCCACTAGAGGAGTAGTTGGTTACTCACATAATATTTTTGCCACTCCTGCACCAGACGATCTTGCAGATTGTTATAGATCACAGGGTATGTAGCTGGGTAATATTTAAGTTTAACTTTCTCCTCCAGTGGCATGAAGAATGCCTTCAACAACCATGAGCACAAATCAGCAGGGGTAAAGTTTTTACATGGGCAACAGCTAAATTTCATCATGTTCACTGATAAAAGAACTCTGTCCTCAATAGGGCCTTACAACAGGTTACAGAGAGTAACCAACAGCCTTGAAAATAGTTTGTGCTGTTTGGGTGGGTAGGAGTCCTATGAGACCCTTTTAGCTAATGACTTAAGGAGATGTAATCCATTCCTGGCATTGCCAACCTTTAGCCAAATTAAACAAAACATGAGAAATAAAATAAAAATGGAAGATGAAAATTATAACAGACAACAAGGAAATTCAGAGTGTCATAAAGGCACACTTTGATAATATATATAAGTTGTCTTTTTTCCTTTTTTATTTGATATTTTCTTTATTTACATTTCAAATGTAAATGAAGAAAACCTTTCCTGGTTTCCCCTCCAACAACCCCCTATCTCATCCCCCAACCTCTTGCTCACCAACACACCCAATCCTGCTTTCCTGTCCTGGCATTCCCTTATACTGGGACATGGAGCCATCCCAGGACCAAGGGCATCTCCTCCCATTGATATCCAACAAAGCCATCCTCTGCTACATATGCAGCTGGGGCCATGGGTCCCTCCATGTGTACTCTTTGGTTGGTGGTTTAGCCTCTGGGAGCTCTGGGGGTACTGGTTGGTTCATATTGTTGTTCCTTCTATAGGGCTGCAAGCTCCTTCAGCTCCTTCGGTCCTTTCTCTAGCTCCTCCATTGGGGACCTTGTGCTCAGTAAAATGGTTGGTTGAGAGCATCCACCTCTGTATTTGTCAGGCACTAGTAGAGCCTCTCAGGAGACAGCTATATCAGGCTCTTGTCAGCAAGCATTTGTTAGCATCCACAATATTGTGTGGGTTTGGTGACTGTATGTGGGATGGATCTCCAGGTGGGGCAGTCTCTGGGTGGTCTTTCCTTCAGTCTCTGCTCCACACTTTGTCTCTGTATCTCCTCCCATAGGTATTTTGCTCCACATTCTAAGAAGGACTGAAGTATCCATACTTTGGTCTTCTTTTTGAGCTTCATTTGGTCTGTGAATTGTATCTTGGGTATTCCAATCTTCTGGGCTAATATGTATTTATCAGTGAATATATACCATGTGTGTTCTTTTGTGATTGGGTTACCTCACTCAGGATGATATTTTCTAGTTTAATCCATTTGCCTATGAATTTCATGAATTCATTGTTTTTAAAAGCTGAGGAATACTCCATTGTGTAAATATACCACATTTTATGTAATCATTCCTCTGTTGAAGGACATCTGGGTTCTTTCGAGCTCCTGGCTATTATAAATAAGGCTGCTTTGAACACAATAGAGCATGTGTCCTTATTACATGTTGGAGTATCTTCTGGGTATATACCAAGGAGTGATTTATACTGGGTCCTCAGGTAATACTATGTCCAATTTTCTGAGGAACCACCAAACTGATTTCCAGAGGATTTGTACCAGCTTGCATTCCCACCAGCAGTGGAAGAGTGTTCCTATTTCTCCACATCCTCACAAGCATCTGCTGTCACATGAGTTTTTGATCTTAGCCATTCTGACTGGTGTGAGGTAGAATCTCAGGGTTGTTTTGATTTGCATTTCATTGATGACTAAGGGTGTTGAGCATTTCTTTAGGTGCTTCTCAGCCATTTGGTATTCCTCAGTTGAGAATTCTTTGTTTAACTCTGTACCCCATTTTAAATAGGGTTATTTGGTTCTCTGGAGTCTAAGTTCTTGAGTTCTTTGTATATATTGGATATTAGCCTTCTATTGGATATAGGGTTGGTAAAGATCTTTTCCCAATATGTTGGTTGCCATTTCGTCCTATTGACAGTGTCCTTTGCCTTATGGAAGATTTGTAATTTTATGAGGTCCCATTTAACAATTCTTGATCTTAGAACATAAGTTATTGGTGTTCTTTTCAGGAAAATTTCCCCTGTGCCCATGTGCTTGAGGCTCTTCCCCACTTTCTTTTCTATTAGTTTCAGTGTATCTGGTTTTATGTGGATGTCCTTGATCCACTTGGATTTGAGCTTTGTACAAGGAAATAAGAATGGTTCATTTTGCATTCTTCTGCATGCTAAGGGCTAGTTGAACCCATACACTTACAGTTACTTGATCTTTGACAAAGGAGCTAAAACCATACAGTGCAAAAAAGAGTGTTTTCAAGAAATGGTTCTGGTTCAACTGTTGGTTAGCATATAGAAGAATAAGTTGTCTTGATGAGGTATTGTCTCCCCCTTATATAGTGATTCCCTTTATATTAATTTCATTTATGTTTATATTTTAGGAGGATTTTATGGTAGTAGGTATCCATAAGGTTTTTCAAAAAGCCTTTAGTATTAGTTGTCCCCTCCAAATTTTCTCTCCTTTTCCCAGCTTTACCATCTCCTTCTCCATGTAATCATGCTATTCTTTTTCCCTTTTATCTCTTTATAGCATATGTTCTATTTCCCTTCCTTGCAAAATGTCTTCCTTGCCTCTGGTCTCTTGAATATCCACAAAGAAGGTCTCAACAGGTAGAAAAAGAATTAAATAACATTCTGAACTCTATCTAATCATTCTGGATTTTAAAAGCTAGATATCAACAAAAATTATAGGGGTAGAAATACACAATCTCATAGAAGCTGAACAATCCAGTACTTAATGTAGGTTGAGTCAACACAGACAACAAAAGTGAAATTAAAATAATTTAGAATTGAATGAAACTGAAAGCACAACATATTCAAACCTAAGTGACACAGTGAAGGAAGTAGTTCAAAGAGGCAATGTCATAGTACTAAGTGCCTACATAAACATCTGAAGAAATGACATGTAAATAGCTTAATGACATACTTCATATCGCTGGACAAACAAGAAGAAACAATATCTCAAAAGAGTAGATGGCAAGGTATAATCAAACGCAGGGCTTAAATCAATGAAATAGAAACAAACAAAAGCATAAAAAGAACTGATGAAACAAAGAGTTGGCACTTTGAGAAAAATCAATAAAAGTTGCAAACTTTTAGCCAAATTAAGGAAAACACATGGATTGAAATAAAGATGAAAGTGGAAAATTATAAGACAACAAGGAAATTCAGAGTGTTCTAAGAACATACTTTGAAAATCTATAATCCACCAAACTGGAAAAACTGAAAGAATTTCTTGGTATACATGATGGCACAAAGTCAAGATGAAATAAATGATTTAAACTGACCCATAACCCCAAGTTGTGATGGTTTATATATGCTTGGCCCAATGAGATGCACTATTAGAAGGTGTGGTACTGTTCGAGTAGGTGTGTTCTTTTTTGGAGTAGGTGTGGCACTGTGGGTGTAGGCTTTTAAAACCCTCATCCTAGCTGCCTGGAAGCTAGTATTCTGCTAGCAGCCTTTAGATGAAGATGTAGAACTCTAGGCTCAGCCTGCATCATGCCTGCCTGGACACTGACATGCCTTAATGATACTGGACTGAATCTCTGAACCTTTAAGCCAGCCCCAAATAAATGTTGTTTTTATAAGAGTTCCCTTGGTCATGGTGACTGTTCACAACAGAAAAACTCTAGCTAAGACACAAGTGAAATAAAAGTAGTAATAAAAAAAATCTCCCAAACAAACAAACAACCCAGAAATCTGATAGATCCAGTACAGGATTCTACCAAACCTTTAAGGAATGAATACCAATACTTCTGAAATAATTCAGCAAAAGCAGGAGGAACATCACCCAATTCTTTTTATGAGGCCACAATTACTCTGATACCTAGTCCACATAAGGAAACATCGAAGAAAGAATTATAGACCAATTTCTGCTATGAACGCAGATAAAAATGTCTCAACAAAATACTTGCAAACTCAATTAAAGAACTCATCCAAAAGATTACCCACAAGTTGACTTCATCCAAGATATTCAGAAATGGTTCAAAATATATAAATCAATAAATGTATTGCACCACATAGGCCAATTAAAAATAAAAAGTCATATGATCACTTCCACTTCATTAGATGGAGAAAAAAACTTTTTGACAAAATACAACATCTCTCCAAGACAAAGGTGCTGGAAAAATTAGGGATGCTGGACTCAAACTATTAAAGGCAGTTTACAGTAAGCCCATAGACAATATCACCCAAATATAGAGAAACCCAAAGCATTTCTACAGAAATAGAACACAGGAGAATCTCCATCTCCCCATAACTATTCAATTTAGTTCTTGAAGCTTAGCTAGAGAAAAGAAAACTATAGGAGATATGATGAAGTTAAATAAGAAAGGAAGAAGTCAAAATATCCTTGTTTGCAGGTGATAGGGTTTTATAAATAGAAGACCCTAAAGACTCCACCAGGAAACTTTTATAGTTGATAAACATCTTCCGCATAGTGGCAAGATACAAAATTAAGACATAAAATATCTGTGGCCTTTCTATAAATAAATGAGAAACAGGCTGTGAAAATAATTGGGGAAACAAACTTTCATGATAGTCCAAAAAGAATCTTGATATAACACTAACGAACCAAGTTAAAGATGTGCACAATAAAGAAATTAAGACATTGAAGAAAGAGACTGCAGAGGACACCAGAAGATGGAAAGATCTCTCAAACCTGTGGATCAGAATGATCAATATTGTGAACATGGCTATCCTACTAAAACCAACCTGCAGATTCAATGTAATTTCCATCAAAATTCCTACACAATTATTTACAGAAATGGAAAAAGTAATCTTCAATGGCATTTGGAGATACAGCATATACAAATTCTTTCTCTCTCTCTCTCTCTCTCTCTCTCTCTCTCTCTCTCTCACACACACACACACACACACACACACACACACAAACACAAATTGGATAGCTTTTGAAAATCCTGAATAACTGAGTAATTGCCGAAAGAGTCATCATCCTAGATTTCAAGTTATATTACATAGCTGTAGTCATAAGTGTCTGGATATTGTCATAAAAGCAGACACATTGACAAGTGGAATAGGATTAAAGCATAATTCTTCACACCCATGGACTCCTTAAAATTGACACAGAGGCCAAAATTATACACTGGAGAAAAGACAGCACCTTCAACAAATGAAGCTGATCAACCAGAGAGATGGATGCTCTGGTTTTTTTATTTTAGCCATTCCGACTAGGGTAAGATGGAATGTCATTTCTCTGATGGGTAGTGATGTTGACAGTTTTTCATGTTTCTTGGCTAGTTGTACTTTGTCTTTTAAGAACTGTTTATTTATTTTTGACTTTTAATTACCTTTTTTATGTTTACATTTTATTCTATTTTGAGTGTTTGGTCTACATGTTTGTGTTGTATATGTGTCCTATGACGGGCCTCCAAAGAGTTCACAAGAGGACATTAGATCCTCTATAGTTGGAGTTATGGATAGCTGTGAACCACCATGTATGTTCTAGGAACTAAGCCTGGGTCTTTAGAAAGCATCAGGAAGGACTCTTAACTACCAACTTATCCCCCTAGCCCTTAATTGGGTTATTTGATTCCTGCTATTCAGCTTTTAAATTCTTTATATATTGTAGGTATTAAATCTCCATTCCACATGTAGTTAGAAAGCTTTCTTGCATGCTGTGTAGTCTTTTTCTTCATTGGTTCCCTTTCTGTGCAGGAGCCTTTCAACTTTACATGACTCACATGATCAGGTGTAGGTATTATTTCACAAATGGCTAGAGTCGCTTTGTAGCAGCTGTTGCCTACTCCTGTATCTTGAGATGATTTTCTCAATGATTTAACAGTCTCAGAATTTCAGGTCTTGCACTAAGATCTTTGACCCAGTGGGAGTTGGAGTTTATACAAGGTGGGGGACAGATTTTGATTTCATTCCTCTATGTGTGACTTTCTAGTTTCCTCATCCAAGTCATTGTTCTCCTCCTTTGGCATTTTAATTCTTCCCTGTAAAGGTCTTTCATCTCCCTAAGTGAAGATCACCTTTAGGTATTTTTCTGAGGCTGTGGTGATGTTGGTTGTTTTCTTGTTCCTTGTCCTAGGTATGGTTGTCATTGGCCTATAGAAAAACTACTGAGTTTTATTGTTGACTTTATAAATTGTCAGTTTTCTCTAAGTGTTTATCAGCTCCATGAGTTTGCAGGTAGAGTCTTCAGGGTCTTCAGGATAGCATCATATCCTTTGAAATAGAAATACTTTGACATTTCCTTTCCTATTTGCATTCCTTTTATTTCCCTCTTGTACATTATGGCTCTAGCTAAGAGTTCAAATATTGTTTTCCCTAGACTTATGAGAAGAGGAATCTCAACTTTAAAAATTGCCTTCATCAAATTGACTGTAGGTAAAACTATGGTACATTTTCCTGATTAATAATTGATGTGGGAGGGCCCAGCCCACCGTGGGTGGTGCCACCCTTGGGCAGGTGTCCTGTGTTATCAATGAAAGCAGTCTGGGCAAGCCATGAGGAGTGAGGCAGTAAGCAATGCTTCTCCTTCAGTTCTTGCCTCCAGGCTCCTGCCTTGAGCTCCCGATGAGATGGAGTGTGACTCGAGAGTTGTAAACTTTATAAATCCTCTCCTTCCCCAAACCTATCTCAAGGAATTCAAGTACTAACTATATAATAAGGTGGAGGAAGAAATGCCCTTCTTCTGTCCTGATTTTAGTGGAAACCATTACAGTTTTTTTCCCATTTACCATGGTGTTTGCTTTAGGCTTCTCAAAGACAACTTTTACCATGCTGAGATCTGTCCCTTCGACTTCTCTAAATACTAAAGTACTAAATGCTGCAGGGTACTTGTTGTTTCAGATGCTTTTTTCTTGTATATATTGAGATGATCATATGATTTCTGTCCTTAAGTCTCCATATATAATTGGGAAAAAGTTATAGATTTGTATGTGTTGAACAAATCTTGCATCCCTAGGAAGAATTCAACTTTGTCATAATTAATGATATTTTTGATGTGTTCTTGAATACATTTTGCCAGCATTTCATTTAGACATTTTTGCATCTATCTTCATTGTGGGAAATGTTCTATAATTTCCTTTTTGGTTATGTCTTCTGATTTTGGAATTGGAACAATACTGGCTTCATGCAAGCAGCTTGGTAGCATTCTTTCTTTTTCTAATTATGGATTAGGTTGAGGTGCACTGATGTTAGCTGTTCTTTGAAAGTCTGGTGGGAATCGCAATGAGCCCATCTGGGCCTGGATTGTTTTTTAGCAGGGAGCCCTTTTGTCTTTTTTCTTTTCTTCTTCTTCTTTTTTTTTTTTTTTTTT
>NW_022196891.1:26379285-26380525 GCF_008632895.1 Mastomys coucha | reverse complement strand
TTTTTTTGGATTACTGCTTCAATCTTATTTGTTAAGCTTCTCATACCATCTAGGTTTACTTTGTTATGTGTTATACTTCTAGAATTTTAGTCACTAATCTTTAATTTTGTGGTTTATTGGAATACCTTTAAAGTATATTTTGCCATAATGCTAAAAATAAATCACAACTGGGGCACTTCTTTTAAAACTCAATAGTAAGTTCCATGAAATAAAGTTCAATGAAGCATAAATATAGGGTCAGTTCAAGTAAAAACATTACAAACATATGTAAACATCTGTGATGCAGGAAGAGTATACATGCAGCTGTTCTTTCAGTTGCCTATTCTTATTGTATTCTAAATATCTTTCTTTATTCAGAGCACAAGAGAGAACAAGTTTGTGTGAATAGTACAAATCCTTTTTACAGCTGGTGCAAGCCAAAGCCATTTAGTACTTTAAGGCCAAGAAACTAGCTCATGTGACAATAGAAATGCATAATACTTCTTGTTTGTACATCTGTTCTGTAGCAGGTGGAGCAATTCATTCATTTCAATTACTTTTTTGTATTTTTGGTTATTTTTTTTAAATCAATATCATGGTTAAAAAAAAAAAAAACATTGCACATCAAGCCAACATCACCTGCATCTTCTTTGTTGGGAATATTGCAGCCATCAATGACAAATATAGCAAAAATACATTATGTAACGTAGGGACAAAACAACTGTTATTTGAATTGCACATTTAAATAACCAATTTTTAGTCAATTTAGAGAACTTTGTCCTGCCAAGTTATTTCTTTTCCAAGATGACAACATACTGAATAACAAGACAAGAAATTTAAATAATTATAAAAAGCATCACCATCTGAAATATAATCCCCTGATATATATATCAATGGGAATTTTTGTTAACAAGAAAATACTGGGCTGGTGAGATGGCTCAGCAGGTAAGAGCACTGACTGCTTTACCGAAGGTCCTGAGTTCAAATCCCAGCAACCACATAGTGGCTCACAACCATCCGTAATGAGGTCTGACGCCCTCTTCTGGTGCATCTGAAAGCAGCTAGAGTGTACTTACATAGAACAATAAATAAATAAATCTTTAAAAAAATGGAGAGATTTCTTGAAAAAAAGAAAATACTTTATTCTACAATTTCTTATGGAATAAGTTTAGAATTTGGAAGTTATGATCAATAAAAGTTTATTTATACTTTGATATTTTAAAAATCATCTAAATTGGGACACACTAAAGTTTTGAAGCTG
>NW_022196891.1:26377285-26378803 GCF_008632895.1 Mastomys coucha | reverse complement strand
TTTATACTTTGATATTTTAAAAATCATCTAAATTGGGACACACTAAAGTTTTGAAGCTGATACTAAGCTATTTTTAAATAGTAAAGGAAGAAATAAGGAAATAAGAAATGTAGGAAGCCACGCATGACTGGAGAGATCTAATGCCATGATTAGTTATCATCTAATTAGATGATAACTAATGCTACCATTTTGCTGAACCAGTAGCATTTTGACTTATTTCAAAACAGTTATCTTTTATAAAAAAAATTTATTGGTTATTTTAATTATTTACATTTCAAATGTCATTCCCACCTCCTGGTTTTCCCTCTATAAACCACCTATTCCACCCCTAGCCCCTGCTTCTATGAGGGTGGTCTCCCATCTACCCACCACTCCCGCCTCACCACTTTAGCATCCCCCTACACTGGGGCATCGAGCCTTCACAGGACCAAGGGCCTCCCCTTTCATTGATTCCAAATAAGGCCATCCTTTGCTACATATGCAGCTGGAGCCATAGGTCCCTCCATGTATATTCTTTGGTTGGTTGTTTAGTCCCTGGGAGCTCTGAGGGGTTTGGTTGATTGATGTTGTTCCTATGGGGGTTCCAAACCCCTTTGGCTCCTTCAGTCCTTCCCCTAACTCTTCCACTGGTGTCCCCGTGCTCAGTCTGATGACTGGCTGCAAGCACCTGCATCTGTATCGTAAGGCTCTGGCCGAGCTATTCAGGAGACAGCTATATCAGGCTCTTGTCAGCAAACACTTCTTGGAAAAATACATGGAACTAGAAAATATCATCCTGTGAGGGGCAATCCAGTTACAAAAGAACACACACATGATATGTACTCACTAATAAGTAGATATTAGGAAAAAAGCTTGGAATATCCATGATATCATAGACCATATGGAGCTCAAGAAGGAAGACCAAAGTATGGATGCTTCAGTCATACTTTGAAGGGGGAACAAAATAAATATAGGAGGTAGAGGTGGGAGGGACTTGAGAGAAAGAGAGGAGGGGGGGAGGGAGAGACAGGATCAGGTATGGGAGGAGATGGGGGAGATGTACAGAGGATCAGGAAATTGAACAGAGGTATATAGCAGTGGGGGATGGGGAACAGGGGTAGCCAACAGAAAGTCCCAGATGCCAGGAAAGCAAGATGCTCCCAGGACTCAATGGGGATGATATTAGCTAAAATACCCAACAAAGGGGAGAGAGAACATGTAGGGACCGTATGGAGAGGCTAGGCACAGGCCCCTGTTGAGGGATGGGGCCATCCACCCTTCTCAAAAATTTTAACCCAGAATTTCTCCTGTCTAAAGGAAAAACAGGGACAAAGAGTGGAGCGGAGACTGAAGGAAAGGCCATCCAGAGATTGCCCTACCTGGGATTCATCCCATATGCAGACACCAAAACAGTTATCTTTACATGCACAGATAAACCCAGCTCCAACCATCCCAAAAGCTGCTGCTTCTTCTTCTTTCTTTCTTTCTTTCTTCTTCTTCTTCTTCTTCTTCTTCTTCTTCTTCTTCTTCTTCTTCTTC
>NW_022196891.1:26359919-26374919 GCF_008632895.1 Mastomys coucha | reverse complement strand
CGGCAAGTGTCTACTTATAAAACGATAGGCTTTGATGTCAAACAGAACTGAGGGTGATTACTGAGTTTTTACAATGGCCTCGGGCAGTTTGTGTACACTTTTCAGATTCAACTTATCTAAAAAAGAGGCATTGGAAACATCTACTGATAAATATACTGAGGTGAATTGCTTAATGCAAAGCCAAGAGCATATTGCATTAATTGTTTAAACCCAGGATTAGAACCCAGGGGAGTGGGGAGGGAACAGAGGTTTGTTTTTGTTTTTGTGTTATTTTATTTTATTGTATTTTAATTTTGTTTTTTTTTTTTTTTCGGAGGGGAACCTGGGAAAGGAGATATTGTATGAGATGTAAATAAAGAAAATATCTAATAAAAAACGTTAAGAGAGAAAAAAAAAGAACACTGCGTTATCATCCAAATAACAAATGCCTCAATGAAACTAAGAGGTCGGAAAAAGCCCCATTTCTCCAGTTCTTGGCTCAAGAATGTCATTGCCAATCTCATGGACCTACTTGAGCCCTACATGTGACTGGAGCCATTGAATGCAACACAGAGCTCAGATGCCCCTTCTAAAGGAAGCAAGGTCTCTGGAGGGTACTGTCTGTCCAGTGTTAAGCTACATGTTCTAAGACTTACTGTCTGTAGTTAGGAGGCTTGTACACTAAGGCAAAGATCATAATCCCAAGGCAATTCAAATCCAAGGCTTGATGGGAATTCTTCCTGAAAACAGTTTCAAGATCTTTAAGAACACTAGAGAAGGTCTTTCATGGGGAAAAGTGAATATTTCACATATAAGTGTTGGTCATCATACATATACGGGGGTGGTAGTGTCCACTATAAAAGCTATTAGATTCTTCTCTGCTAAAGCTAAATTGAGGAGTGTTTTAATTTTAGCAAAGCTTAACCTCATATGAAAAAGGTTTCTCAATCATGATAACAAATTGGCTTTATTACTGATGGAAAGAGAAGTGAACAGAAGAGGCAAAGAATAGTTAATGCCTGATCATCAGAAGTAAACCTGCTAAAGGCCACTATCTCCCTGTACAGGATGGTTTAGGTACTGCACCTTAAGGTAAACATACACACACACACACACACACACACATACACACACACATGCATGCACACACACACATGCACGCACACAGAGAGAGAGACACATACACAGAGATGTCAAAATGCTAACAAAAGTATTATGTATGCACAGAAGTATCCAGAAATAATATACATATGCATACATACATATATGCAACATATATACATATAGATATACACATGATTCCACAAGGCCATGCAAATGACAGCTACAGGGAAGAAGACAGATATCAGGACAACATTGTCCTTTCCCTGATCATGATAACTCAGGGAAAGCTTGGGCTGAAGGCATCCTTATAGACTTTAGTCTTGAATGAATGCTCAGATAATGGAGCAAGTAAGAGAAATAAGTTATTGCTGAGAATTTATCTATGAGAGGGCCACTTGGAGTTTACTTTAGTTGAAATCGAAGACCTGGGTTCTTCAAATCATGACAAGTCACTTGCAGGCCACAGTCCAGGGCAAAATTTCTCCTTCAGTGATTTAGAGCTTTCCAAGTACTTTACTGTGCTAGTGGGAAATTATTTCCATTAGGGTGAGGAGAGGGGTTCTCCTCCAACCCTCCCTGCCATATATTTCCAACTGGACTGAACCTCCAAGGGGAGTAGCAATTCAATCCTTCATTTTGTTTCATTTATTATACTTGTAAGATTACTAGCTTCACCAGAAACAGTCATACTCTTAGGTAAAATTATTGCAAATGGATCCAGAGGATCTCATTATTAGGCATTGCTTCAAATTCAGCCTTCTTATACTCTGAGCAGATAGCTCTGAATGGTTACAAGGTCTATGCTAGAAATAAAGTGAATTGGCTATCTGAGCCTGGCTATGACCAGGGCCCTGAAAAAGAACCCCCAAACCACACTATCTCCATCTGACTATTCTAGTATCTATCAAAGTATGCATTCATGGGGAGATTCGAGAGGACATGCATGTTATTAATTACTAGACGTGGTCTAGCATAAAACAATTTGTGAATTCATGAACAGAAACAAGAAGGGACAGATGTGAACTCTCAGAGTGTTTGGGAGCTTGTTGAATGGAAAATGAACCGATGACTGAAGTCAGCAGATTTGGGACTATTACTAAGTGGTTGGCCTTCCTGCCCCCTTTCACCTCTAAACTTTTATATTCAAGCATGTTGTGATAAGTTTCTCATGTTTTTAATTATTCTGTGATGAGGGCAAGGGTTAGTGGCCTCATAACAAGAAATGATAATGTCCTGCCAGGAAGACAAAATAGGGATGGATCCTGATACTTCCTGTCTATCCAAGCTCATCACCCTCACCAAGGACATCCAAATTACTTTTGTAAAGTTGCTTGTGACCAGAATTCAACCATAATTACTGAAAGAAAAGGCTAGAATGAATTTCTTCTGAGAGGTCATGGTGTAAAGTATTAGAGGACTAGAAAGGCAAAATCTATAAGCATTGGTGTTCTACAAAAGAAGGTGGTCTCAGACAAGGTTCAGAGCTCAATACACCAGAAACTGAATGGGTAGGAAGCAATGGCTAAGCACAGCAAACTTTCATGATATGTTTTCTGTGTAAATGGCTTATCTTAATTAGGGTTTCCATTGTGAAGAGATGCCATGACCAAGGCAACTCTTATAAAGGACAACATTTAATTCAGGCTGGCTTACAAGTTCAGAGGTTCATTCCATTATGATCAAGGTGGAAAGCATAGCAGCTAGAGAAAGAGCAGAAAGTTCTACATCTTGTTCTGAAGGGAGCCAGGAGAAGACTGACTCTGACCAAATCTGCACACTTCCTCTAACAAAGCCCCACCTCCTAAAAGTACCACTCCCAATGGGCCAAGCATAGTCAAACCACCATATGGCCCAACTCCATATATGTAAGAAGCATGACAATAAAATTATGCAACACCCAGGGGATCCAAGAGCACAGCAGCAGAGCCTCGGGCATTTGGTTGTGAAAAGGGTGGTCCAGAAAGGAACCATGGATGGATGCTGAATGGGATGTATCCAGGGGTCTAGAACACATGACGCCTGCATAAGGAAAACTTGTCAGATAAGCTGGCTTTGCTTTACGCTGACCCCTCTGGAACAATATTGCTATTGCATGTACGTTTGCTGTGTCTGAGTTGGCAGTGCCAACTTCTTATCTTGAGGACAGAATTTGGGACAGAAGAGTTGTTTGCGATCTCAAGGAACAAAAGGCAATAATGTAAATGCAAAAGAGAAAACAAGAGCAGAAGAAATCAGTTCTATCCTTCCACTTTAACAGATAGTTTACCATACTGACCAGGTAGCTAAAATCCAGATCCTTTAGTAAAAGGGAAACTGCTGTGATGTTCTCAGTACTATTCTTATCTAGAGTATGTTAATCCCTTGTTACTGATGTAATAATAAGGGGCTCATAAAGTAAGTGAATGAAAAGAACAGAAATTCATTCTATTAGAGTTCTCATAATTGAAAATGTGAAATCTACCTCCAGCCAAGATGGCATCAGGTCCTGTTCATCTAGCTGACTCTTATGGAGAGCACATGGCCTTGTCCTGTTCAATTTCCAGAGGATACCTCCATCCCTAGCTCACAGTCCTTTTCCTCTGACTTCAATCCTAGCAAAATCTTTACTTCTCTGAGGCTCCATTACAACATCACTTCCCATCATCCTCTCCTAAGAATTGCTATGATAACACTTGAGCTGTCAAAGAATTCCACAGGATCTGAGATTGACAGTCTTAGTATTTTTCTGGTCTATAAAATACCTTTTGCCATGGATGTTAACATATTCTCAGGTTCCCAGGAGTATGAATTAGATCTCCTGGGAGCCAATATTCGGCCTACCACACTGGGTACTATCTTGCCCATAAGAATGAGAACAAAGCCAACATCACCTACTTCTAATAGCCAAATAAAGAACAGATATATCTCTGAGGTTTACTGCAGCTTTCTGTATTTCCTGCTTTTACAATACCTATTTTTCTATAATAATTCAGGTTTCTTTTTTATACATACCCTTCCCCTAGAACTATCTCCAAATATGCAGCTGGGATCTCCTTCAGGGGAACAAACTGACTTACTTATTCCTGTAGATTAAGCATGTACATCTGCATTAAAGAAAAGCACATTTCAATAACAAATGCAATTATTTGAATTATGGAAAATGTAAATCCACTTTCCTACATCCAACTCTCCTGGCTCAACTGTTGGGTTTTAAATGAGAGTAAATCTCTTTAGAAGATATTAGTGTTAAGAATGGAGCACTAGTAGTTGGGAGGAATGGAATCCCTACATCTTCTGCAAAAGGCTAACTCTGTTCTGTCTTTCCTAGACAAAGTATCTGTTAAATGCTGCAGTGGAGACATACTCTTAACTATCTACGTCTAGTGATGACAGCAGCCTTGGGCCACTCTCTCTCTCATGGTCAAGATTCATCTTCTGTTAAGAAGGCCCGTCAATATGAGTGCAAACATCTTTTGGATAAAGACTTCTGTCATTCATCTCTACCTGATTTCTTGAGCAGCAAAGAAGTCTAAAGATTCTTCTAGACCTTTCCTATTATGCCAAGTGCTGTTGTGAGGCAGAAGTAACAGGAAAGGTACCAATCTAGTGACATTTCTACAGCACAGACATTATCCTTGACTTCCAGTCCAACTTCCCATTCCATTCACAACAAACCAACCTCAGGCAATCTCCTTTGGAAAGCAATCACTTGAGGTTGGGTAACTGACCCCTCATTAATTTAGTCCATTAATGAGATGTCTAGCAAATCTTTTTCTATGACAAATTGTCAGCAGAGAGATTACATTTTTACCTGCTACTTTTCCAAATCAATCAATGTGGAAGTGAGAGCCAGTTCCTGGCATAATCTATATTCTTTTGTTTGTTTGCCCCTTGTAGTTAATCACTCTCTGTGCAGAGGAAGGTGTTGGGGGGCACAGTTTCTGGAAGCCTTGTTCCTCAAAACTAGTGTTTGAGGAAAGCATAAGTTTGTGATTACATGCTGACTGACATATATGCAACTTTTGAGTGGGAGCAGCGTGAGTCGTGGAAATTGAATTAAACAATAAACCTGTAATTGCTTGTTAGGGTGTTTTAATTGACTCCTAAGTACCATATGCGGAGCTGCATGGCTGCAGGAGCCCAATTATAAGCTTGCTTATGGAAAGATACAACTCATTTTGCATGTTGGAAATATATTCCCCAATTATTGCTGCCCTCTTAGAAAAGAAGAATTTTCAAATAAATAAAGAATGCCTGTTAAGCTCCTAATATACACTTAGTCCCTAGGTAACCTAGAAACATTTTATTTAGGTTCTAATACAAGATCAGAAAACAAGCAATTTTTTTAAAAAGCCCTTTTGCTTTATTCCTAGGCATTTGTTGAGCCCCAGAGCTCTCTTTGTTCCCTGCTAACTCAAGAAATGAGCACAGCCAGGGTGCTTGGCTTCAAGCTATTTGAACCCTCACTAGGAACTAGTGATGAAAGTAAATACTCTAAGAGAACGAGTAAAGTGGCAAATAATTCATAAATATGATTTAAAGGAGCAGGAAGATATGCATGATTCACAGAGGAGAAAGGAAGATGAAATGAAACACTAGCTGCTGTAGTAGCTAATGATGTAAACAATTCCAGAAAGGGATATTGGAGTTTTGGTCAAGTCATCCAGTCACAGCAGGAGAAAAGACTCCAGGACTCGCTCTGGGCTTTGGGAACGTGGAGAGAAGAAGGATCACAGATATTCACGGTAAAGGCAGAAAATTAGGAGGTTCCAGGTGAGCAAAGAGTTAGTATGGGGACAAATAACTGGAGAAGCCCACGTCCAAGGAGAGGAGAAGCAAACCAAGATTAAAGTATAGCATGAGGGGCTGAAAAGTTGTCTCAGCGTTTAAGAGCACTTGTTGCTCTTTCAGAGAAACTGGGTTCGGTTCCTAGTACCAATATGGGTGCTCACAATTGCCAAATAGATTTCCACAATTGCAAGACAGATACAAATGCCAAATTAATTTCCAAATTGATTGTCCAAGTTTGTACTACCATCAGCAATGAAGGAATGTTCCCCATGCTCCACTCCCGACTGCATGTGCTGTCCCTTGAGATTAGCTATTCTGATGGGTGTAAGGTGGATTCTCAAAGTCTTTTTGATTTGCATTTCCTTGATGACTAAGGACAATGAATATTTCTTTAGGTGCCTCTGGGTCATCTGAGATTCCTCTGTTGAGAATTCTCTGTTTAGTTCTGTACCTTATTTTTAAATTGATTTATTTGGGTTGTTGGTGTCTAACTTCTTGTGTTCTTTGTACATTGTGGATATTAGCCCTCTGCCAGATGTAGGATTGGTGAAGATCCTTTTCCAATTTGTACACTGCCAATTTGTCCTATTGACAGTATTCTTTGCCTTACAAAAGCTTTCCAGCTTCATGAAGTTCCATTTATTGATTGTTACTTTTAGAGCCTGAGTCATGGGTGCTCTATTCAGAAACGTGTCTCCTATGCCAATGTATTCAAGGGTATTTACCACTTTCTCTTCTCTGAGATTTAGTGTGTCCAGTTTTACTTTTAGGCTCTTGATCCACTTGGAATTGAGTTTTGTACAGGATGATAAGTATGGATCTATTTTCATTCTTCTACATGTAGACATCCAGACAGGAACATGTTGTCCTCTAAGAGGCTCCATCCCTCAGATAGATATAGATAACCACTACCAAACAAGTTTGGGAACTCTTATGGAAGAATAGGAGGAAAGATTGCAAAGATTGCAGGCCTGAAGGGGATACAAACTCCATAGGAAGACCAACAGAGTCAACTAGCATGGACCTTTGGGCTCTCAGAGTCTGAACCATGAACCACAGAACATACAAGAGCTGGACCTAGGCCTCACTGCGCATATGTAGCAGATGTGCAGTTTGGTCTCCATGTGGATCCTGAACAACTAGAACAGGGGCTATCTCAAAATCTGTTGTCTGCACATGGGATATGTGCCTTGTCTGGCCTCAATGGGAGAGGAAGTACCTAGACTTGCAGAGACTTGAAGTGCCAGGTTTCTGGGGGATATTCAGAGCCCCCCCACCCCTTCAGAGAAGAAGGGGACAGGGGATGGAGGAAGGATTGTGGGAGGGAGTTTCTAGGAGTGAGGCAGTGAGTAAGATGTAAAGTGAATAATTTTTTAAAAAGTATTTTAGTGAGAAATGACTGCTAATGAGTTTGATGTTTCTTTAAGGGGGACGGTAAGTGAAAATATTGTTGAATTAGATATTAGTAGTGGTTATACAACTCTGTGGATATGCTAAATTTTCATCAAACAATATATTTTAAAAATAAATTTCATCTCAACAAGAATGCTATTAAAATTCATAATTTAAAAACCTGAATCTTAAATAAATAAACATCACTTCAGAAAACCAGACCATTCAACAAATTCACATCAACTTCATGTTATATTTCTAAGGATCCTAGGAACCACATGATTTCACAAGGTAGTGAAAAAAGTATATGCCCAAATGTTATGCTCAAATAAATAAATGTTTATATAAAATTCATAAATAACTGGACTGGAGAGTTGCTGATCACCTAAGATCATGTACTGCTCTTATAGAGAGTCCCAGAACCTATCTTGGCCAGCTCACAATTCCCTGTATCTCAAGCTCAGTTGGATCTTACACCCTCTTCTGAACTCCCCAGGAACCTGTATTGATAAGCGCACACACCCATACAGAGATGTATATGTATATATACAATTGACAAGTTTTTTTTAAAAAATGTACCATTAAGTGAAGAATTGCTATTTTATGATTATTGTAGGACTTGTTCCTTTGAATTCAGTGGGATTTTCACAGTTTTATTTTGTTGTTGTTCTCTTTTGGTTATTTTGTTTGTGTTTAGTCGGGGGAATAAATTGCTTGAAGCAGAAGCTTACTACATGTTTTGGTCTTTTCTTAAACTTGCATTCATCTTGGTCAGCCTCCTAATGCTGGCAAAGCATTTTCCCACTGTGCCTGGAATAACATAGTTTGTTTACAGAGTTAGGCCCTATGGGTTTTCTTTCTTTCTTTTTCTTTTTTTTTTGTTTTTTTGTTTTTTTGTTTTTTTGTTTTTTTGTTTTTTTGAGACAGGGTTTCTGTATAGCTCTGGCTGTCCTGGAACTCACTCTATAGACCAGGCTGGCCTCGAACTCAGAAATCCACCTGCTTCTGCCTCCCAAGTGCTGGGATTAAAGGCGTGCGCCACCACCGCCTGGCATGAGTTTTCATTTTTAAACTCAGCCCTTCATTTGGTTATTAAAAATATATATCTATCAGATTCTGATATATTATTAATCAAGTCAGAACTCTGCTAGAACACAGTCAGTTATCCCATATAAACAGAATTTTTGCCCTAAGAAATTTCCCTAAGGCTCATAATCCAAATAGATTTCCTCATTTCCAGGGACAGGGAAAAAATCAACAAATATACAAGCAGTTATGAGTCAATTGCATCCGAATGTATGCATAATATCTAAGCACTGGGTATTTATTTGCTGTTTAAATTTCTTACCATGTTGTAAAAATCTAACTCCTCTTGTAAATGTGAGTTATTTTTTCCCCAGCTTCTTTCTAAATCACGGCCTCATTAGAGACATGAACTAATGATGAGGTGCTTTCTCGTGTTTCCAAGTCATTTTTTCTCACCACTATGAAAACGGCATCAGACTCCTTCAGAAATAGGTCTCCCACCTAAGTTCTCCGCCTTACCGAGAATGGAGACCTCAGTTGAAACCATGCAAGCATTTTTTTGGCATTTCTTTTATACATATGAAAAAAAAATTCATGCACCCTCTCTTCTACAGACTGCTGCCTCTTACTATTTGCAGTGCTAGAAGCTGTACGCTTCTCAAGCCCCTATTTTATGTGTATGTACGAGGAAAATGCATATTTGACGGGTATGAGAGAATAAATATGCTAATTCACACACTGCGTGGGGAAGGTGATTTATCCCACCTTTGAAGGGATGTGGCAGTATTTCCATACGTTTTCACCTGTATCTTTGCAAACAGCTGTTGTGCAAGTAACTTTCAAATCAGGAGAAAATAAGAAAAAAAAAAAGAGGGGTGGATAGGTTTTAATAGTTGCTGTGTGGTTGACAGATGACAAGCTTTGTCATCTGCTATAGTTCATGAAGATGTCCCAGGGAAGAACAGTGCCACGGCACTGCAGCAAATAATGGCAGATATGTAAAACGCACTTAGAGAGTGAAAAGTAAGAGTCTTAAAAAGCTCATCTGTAACTGAAATTCTACTGTTTGGGCCATAATATAAGCTTTCTGCAGAACCCATGCTCTATCATTTATCAGAAAGCTAAACTTTGAATCATATAATGGTTCTAGTAACAGCAACTAAGTACCAAATGAGATGTGAAACACGAATTGAGGAATAATTTGCCATTCTGTATTGAAAAACAAAAGCAAAGACCCGAGATATTAATTACCATTTGCTACAGAGAACAGTAAACTACTACAATATTAACATTTATTATCACCACTTGCCAGAGAGTACCACATCTTTGGGGGCTTCTGGCTGCTCAAATAGTTTTCTAAAATATCTTTCTTTCCTATTTTAATGTTTTTCTATTTTTTTTTACTGTAATGTACTAACTGTATGTATACTAAGATACACTTAGCACACACTTTAGTACACTACAGGGTGTAAGGATCCGGTCTGAATAACTGGCATATAGACCACTGAAGACACTTGCCATTCTTTCGTCTTGAAAACCAAACCATCTTTAGCTATTTTGAAACATTTGATTTATTGCTGTCAACCACTGTTACCCACTGTGGATTAGAAGATTATCCTGCTATTGGGTAGGAATGTGCCTTTTTCTACAGACATTTCTTGTGGCTCACCATGAGTACTCACGCTTTACACTGATCATTATCCCCATCATTAAAATAGATTGTCTATTAGTACAAAGCCAGCGCCATGTCAAGAAGGGTATTTGTTTTCATTTGGTTTGTTTTTCACCTGCACAGACCCCGCCAAGATGATCCTGGAATAGGCTTCATTCATCCTCATAGCTTCTTTGGTCCCCTTGGAAACTACGCATTTGCTACAATCTTTATGAAAAGCACATCCATTACACTTGAATTTTGTTCTAGAGTCTCGACTTAGTAAGATCCCGGAACACAAGTCTGAGTGATGGTAGATTAGGAGGATGGCGCTGCAGTTCTGTGTAGTGTCTGTGTGCACGGCTTATTCAGCACAGGCATTCACCAAATGCTTCTCAGTGAAGAACACACGCTTTCTGTGTATGGAGACACACTCCCAGAACAACGAGAAACAACGGTACAATGACTCTATTTCAATGCAAAAGGAATCCTGCTGGTGGTAGGTTTTTCATCCAGGATAATAGTATTTAACCTCAGACTTATGTTTTCATTGTAAACAAACAATTATGTGTAATTGAATTTGCTTAAGGTGATAGACATCTCAAAACAACAACAACAACAAAAATGCCTTCTGATTTCTTGTGTGAAGTTTCTACCTGCTAAACTGAGCTAAGAATAAAATATGCTTTCAAATATCATGCCACCTGTAAGAACAGGAAGTGGGAAGTAGGGAACGGACCTATTTTTAGCATTGATCACTGAGTGTAGCTAACCTTAATGCGAGTATATATACTTCATATATCTGGCATACATATTAAGATAGCACCGGCCACCATCATGATTTACATTGCCAAGGTTAAATAATTTGTAAGCAGTTCTTTTGAAACAATACACAGATTTACACTTGACTGGAACTTGCTTTATTTTAGGTCAGAGTTCCATCCCCTGACCAGGCCAGCAACACTGCTCATCCCTTGCTGCTAGAGACAGACATTAGCATATTAAGCTTCCTTTCCTATTGTGAGGGTAGAGTTAGGCTTTCTGGACTAGGGGTGGCAAAGGCATACTTGAGAGAATTTGACCAAGGTCCTATGATTTCTGAGACCCTTCGAGAATCCTGATTCTCAGGAACCCTAACAATCAGGCTTTCCCCTTTAGGTACTGGTCTAATTCTTCTTTGGATAATCCAAGCAGTACAAGGGAAGGATTTGACCACGTTTGAGCTACATACACTGCTATACTCTTAAGCCAGCAAGGAAGGTAAACTCATTTAATTTAAACATTTCATTCACTCCTAAAGTGAGGCAAAACCCAAAGAGTTACCAGATATGAGAACAGGTCAAAATAGGATAGAATAAATTAAAAAAACTTTAAGAGGGCAAAATCCTACACTGAACATGAAAACACACACACCAAATACATAAAAATGTAATAAGCTAAAAACTAATTCAACAAATTGAATAGGTGATCTAGCATGTAAAAGTGCCCTCTGTGAAAACATGAGGACCTGAGTTCAAATCTTCAGGAACCATGTAAGTGGCTAGATGTGGCTGTGTTCACTTGTAACTTCAATACTGTGGGAGCAGAGAGACGGGTGGGTTACTGAGGTTTGCTGGCTGTCAAACTAGCTCCAAGTTCAGTGAAAGACTTGTTTCCAGGGAGGAAAATGGGTGGTGATAGAGGAGGATACCTGGCCCCAGGCACATGTATATGGTCTTCCCTCACACACATGCATACAGATCATGTACATACACAATAAATTAATTTGAGAAAATTTCAAAAATATTCCTGCTGATAATGCTGTTGTTGCTGGTTCTGCTGCTGCTGCTTATATGTGATGAAGATCTCACAGTGTCTAAATTGTTGCTTCAAATAAAATCTAGAAGGAATGTATCTATAAAATTAAAAAAAAATATATATGTCCAACTCAGAATTTCCACCTCACCCAACTGTCATTTAAATGTGGACAGAGAATGAAGAGGTATAGAGACATTTCCCCCAAACCCCATGGAAAGTTCCCTTCCCTAGTTTTTTCCTAAAGGAATGACAGGAGGACAAAGTTCATTAGCAGAAGAGAGCAGCACAAGACAGACCAGAGGGTGGAATGAAAAGAGAGAATAGAAGATGTGGAAGGGAGATGCCAAGGTAGCAGAAACAAACAGGAGACTGCAAACCCAGACTGACAGCTCAGGCATGACAGTTGCTCAAAAATAGGATACTGATGGATCTGACCATCTTTGTACTTAAAACCAAAAAAGGGAGTAGATGTTTTTAAAGTGGGGCAACGATAAAAAACAAAGAACAAAGTTTTGAAGCATACAGAAAATATATCCATAGGTTTTAAAAATTCATGGAAAATTTTTCTCATTTGTTTGTACATGTTCATATCTCCAACATTTTCTATGACCACACTAATTAAGCGTTGACTCTACTGACCTATGAAACTTACATTATACTTGTTGGGAAGATTAAAAAAAGATGCTCACTGAAAGTGAATCCAAGGACAGACAAGAGAATTTAATCCTGATTATTCATAATGGAGAGGCATTAGGCAATGCTGCAATCTGAAAGTACAAGAAGCCATAAAACAAACATTTTGAAAATAACACAAAGAATAAAATAATGATGGCTAGTCTGAGTAGGAAATATCCTCTCTAAAGGATGCTGTGTTGAAGGTCTGGTGGCCAGTTAGTTGTTGGTACTCTTGAGGTAACTGGGTCCTGGTGATCTATCCAGAGATGAGCTCAAGGGATCATAAGAAGTGGGAGCTGCTTGGAAGAACTGAGCAGGCCAGCATGCCTTTGAAGGGTGCACTTTGTCCCTGGCCCCTTCTTGTGCTCCATTTCTTAGCTGTTGTTTTTCTGAATAGCTTCACTCCACTATGGCCTTCTTCTGTCACACTCTGCCTCATCACAGGTTTTATAGCGAGGGAGTCAATCAACATGAAAGCTGTGAAACTGTGAGCCATAAGAAGTCTTACTTCTTGTAAGTTCTTTCTGCCAGGTATTTTGTTATAGCCACTACCCAGTAACTAAGACAAGTAGTTAACATCAAGGAAAGCAGCTGACATTGGGCGAGGGGCAAAAGAGAAAAACAACTGAACTACTTAATTTTTTAAGTTTCTCATTACAGGTTTTGAGTCTCTAAGTTATGGGCATATATATATTTGATAAAATAATATGTAAAGCTAAAAGGAATGAGGGACTGGATAAAACAATAAATATAATTTCTATGGACTATTCTCATGCAAGCTTATAAATTGTTGTTTTACAAGCAAATTATGCTATGCATTTCTTTAGAAGAAAACCTTCCTGATTGTCCCCTCTGCTGAAGATAGTCTAATTCAGTGTATGCTTATGTCTCTTCGCTTCGAATATTGTACCTCTTTATTTACTCAACTTTTCTACCAAAATGACCCAAGAAGAGATATATTATTCTCTTTCAGTTTTATACTCACTATAGGTCAATTTATTCAGTCAGTTCATTGATTATGTCTGACTACAGGCCAACCGCTCCATTAAGCCCTACAAGGCAAAAATGTACAGAAGAAACCCCAGTCCTTGGCTTTTGACTGTGTAAGTAGGCAGTCGAGGAGAAGGGTGGTCAGATAGTGGATGTAGTTTATTATTAATACGTCAAAAATTAGAACAGGTCACAGAGAAAGAGCTTTTGATAACAGAGGTCTAAACGATGCCGATAGAAGGAATGGGGTGGTTTGCCCATAATGAGGGATGAATTAGCTAGAAACCCAAGGCCTGCCAAAGAAAATTTCTAAAGCTGGGTTGTATAGAAGCAAAAGCTGCAGATGACTTAGCAGCTCTGGGGTCACTTTCTTAGAATGATTCTGCTTTGTTCACAACAGCCAACACCCAAAGTCAATTGATTTAGAAAACACACGACCTCAGATGGCATCCCCCACATTCCTCTCTGTCTACTTCCAAGACAGTAGCATTAATTTCTCATCAGGCACAAAACTACAGTCCAGCACAAACTCAAATACAGAGACATAGATTCTGATATTATGGGTGTCTCTGGTCTTCTACATTGATGCCAGGAAGGCAACCAGTGCCAGAAGGCAGTATGAAAGACGGCTGAGAGCCACACACTCACTCAGGCCAAAAGCATCTCATTTCAGCCTCAGCCAAGATAAACTCATTAGCGACTAGGAGGTATCTGCTTCCTTCCAAAACTGAGTAACCCTGTGGGAAAATGGAATGCAAATGCACAGAATTGCCTGAGGTTATTAAAAACAGAAAACCAAACAGAAACCAAGAAGAGAAGCACCCTCCCATCAAACCAAAGGATATCACAAGGACAGAAAATATTATTTGCTCCAGCACATTCAAGGAACCATTAACTTTCCAATGTCTTAGCAGTTTGTTTTTGAGCCTTATTCAGATGTGACATCTGATATGAAAAGGAGACTGAAGTCTAAGAATTTCCCAGCAGTGATCTTAGACAGTCTTGCGTAAGTATGGTTGAAGAGTCTAAAAATTATATCATAGCAATCTTGTTGTGTTCAGGATACCAAATGCAATTGGCACAATGAAGGCATTAGCAATCTTGTTGTGTTCAGGATACCAAATGCAATTGGCACAATGAAGGCATTGTCCTCATCCATACCTGCATTACTCGTAATTGGGAATTAATGAATCACCATGGTGCAGACACTCAACATGCAAATGTCTGCCTCAGGACCTAGGGTGGAAACTCCTTTCTTCTCTCCTCTCCTCTCTTCTTTTTTTTTTTTTTTGGATTTATTTATTTCTGATATGTAAGTACACAATAGCTGTCTTTAGACACCCCAGAAGAGGGCATCAGATCTCATTATGGATGGTTTTGAGCACCATGTGGTTGCTGGGATTTGAACTCAGGACCTTAGGAAGAACAGTCAGTGCTCTTACCCACTGAGCCATCTTGCCAGCCCTCCTCTCTTCTTTTCTTTCTTTTTTTATTTTTATTTTTGGTATAGATAGAGTTTATTTAGGGTATGAGAAGGAGAGTTGAGAGGGGAGTAGAGATAGAAAAAGGCTGAGAGAGAGAGAGAGAGAGAGAGAGAGACAGAGAGACAGAGAGAG
>NW_022196891.1:26321057-26359909 GCF_008632895.1 Mastomys coucha | reverse complement strand
AGAGAGAGAGAGAGAGAGAGAGAGAGAGTCAGTCCAGCCAGGAATACATGTTGAGAGAGGGGAATGGGAAGGAGGAAGAGGGACAAAGGGATGAGGAAGATGAGAGAGTCAGAGAGAAGGGACAGAGAGGGGAAGCTCCTTTCTTTAGAAAGCAATTTTCCATTTCTTTTTAGCAATGAAAATCTCTTGGATCCATGATTGTCAGTTCTGATCTTCCACATTGGCACTGTGAAAGATGTTTAGAGTCAAATATAACTTGAATAGGATAGAGAAAAGATGACCTTCTATAAAATTAATAGGGTTCAACATGACCTTTATGAAAGATGCAGTGAAAAAAAACAGAATTGGTTTAGTTAATACTATTATTTTTGATGACAAGTTTGTTATTGAGCTAGGGATGAAAAAGATTCAAATCAGTTCTTAAATTCAAGTATTTAAAGCCTTCTTTGATACATTGTTGTTTATTAAAAGAAAGAAAGAAAGAAAGAAAGAAAGAAAGAAAGAAAGAAAGAAAGAAAGAAAGGAAGGAAGGAAGAAAGAAAGAAAGAAAGAAAGAAAGAAGACAAAAGTCAAATGTAAGTTGTCCCATGGATAGGAAAGGCTGAATGGAACTGAAATGTTTTTTAAGTATGGAGATTTGAGTTTCTGGATTTTATTTTATACAGCTGAAGTACATGTCTAGTTTCCCTATACCAAAATACAGTAGACTCTCATTCCAGCCCTTCCTTGGGTATGTGAAGGCCTTTCTTTCTTTCCACTAACCTTAACAAAGAAAATGGCCTGGAACCTTTTAAAAATCATTAGGTATGAACCCCACTATTCTTGACAATTTTAGGATAGACAGAATGGGTTGCTGTGTTGGGGCCTGACTAGTTGCGTCTCCCAGATCCATGTTTTGAATCTCCTATCCCCAGTGTGATGATATTTGAAAACGAGGTGCTTGGGAGGTAGTTAAGGATTTTGTAGTCTTGGTGGTATAGTGATGCCATTGAAGCCTATAAGGGAACATCCCTTATGTATTCTCTCATCGCTTTCCTTCCCTCTGCCCCTCCTCCCATTCAGGACCCAAACTTTTTAAAACACAGTGGGGATCTATCCACCTGCAACCCACAGAGTGTTCTTATCAGAACCACGCAGGTGCCCTGATTTCAGATTTCCAACTTCCAAAATCATGATAAAAAATAAATGACTTTTGCTTAAGCCACACCTACAACATTTTATTATATCATAAGAGACAACTAGCATGGGCTGTACATGTTATAGAACTTCAAAGCTGGAAGTAAACAGAGCGATGACTTATTCTGAGGGTCAAAACATGGTGACTTTTGAATTAAATTTGAGATAAACTTTGCTTTGTGTGCAGGGAATTAGAAATGTATCATGGAAAAAAATGACAACCACAACCTTTCACAAGCCTGTCACTTCAACTGACTTCCTCTGAGCCAGTAGGATAGTTCTATAAACAACTCTATCCCTATAACCAATGGCTGCTAATTACCTTTCTTGTAAGTGAATAAATCTGCAATGAAAGGTTACATGTTCAAACTGAGGTATCAGAGAGATAGACAGAGAGACAGAGAGATACTTGATCTATAGTCCAAGTCTATTGCCTAGTTCTCTCTTGAAAAGTCTCTTTGAGGATATGGATTTGTTTGTTTGCACCAGCACCAAAAGCATCAAATCATCTGAAGATGTCTATGAGAAGCATGGACATCAGGAAAATGAATACCTGGAGTTTGGGTATCAGGATTTTGGATACCAGGGAACATGGGTGTCAGAAGCACAAGTATAAGGAGAGGTATACAGACATTGGATATCTGAAGTATGAGGCCTGGAATGTGGATATAAATAATATGAGTTCCTGACGCATGTGGCATGGATTCCAGGAGCACAAGTCCCTGATATCTAGGTACCAGGAGTATATGTACCTGAAGCACAGGTCCCAAGAGAAGAGATCGAGCCAGAAGTGGGAGCTGTTTAACTCTCAGTATCTGTATCTACTCTGGGAGAATATTTATAAAATAGGTGTCTATTAGAGAAAGAAAAATCAGAGGTAACAAGCAAACAGAGCAAAGTCTTTGTACTGGACTCTTCCCAACCCTCCTCTTACATTAAACTGATAGAATGAAAAGATTTGGGGGAGGAAAACAGAGTAGTAGAAGTTACGAGATAAAAAAACAAGAAAGGAATAGTAGTTATCAAAATGCTACATGGAGCAAATAAACTGCGGTGGCTTGCATGTTAAATGTGCTCGAGAGCTTCATGCTTCTGACTGTGTAATCTTTGGTGGGGTGGAGCTGATTTGCCATGTTCTAGAATGTAAATTTAGGATGTAGAGCCCCTCCAACCCTTGTCTCTCTGTCTTCCCCACTGTGAGCCACACTAAGCCACCATTCCTTAAGTTGCTTTTTGTCAGGTGTTTGTTCAGAGCAACAAGAAATGTTGCTAATACATCTACTAAATTGTTTATATTTAAACTTAATTACATAAGACCCTAGAAAATATTAATTATTAAAATCAAAATTGTCTGGTTTTCCTTCCCTTACCTTTATTTATGCAGAACTTTATTCTAGTATAGTCTTCCTTCTCAACCTATTCTATTAACTTCAAGTTAGTAAGTGAAAATAAAAAGGAGACAAACTAGGCCACTGATGTGCCTTTTTAGCATAGACACCCAAGCTAAGCCATGAAGTAATCTCAACTGTGTTGGCAAGCCCTGGGACCTCTGTTTCCTAAGGAATCAGACATGGTGATGGGAATACCACATGCAGGCTCATTCACAGAAGTTGTCCATAGGCAGTGTGGCTTGATACTTCCCTGAACTCTACGAACAATAAGGAGGAGACTGAATGCTCCAATAGGCATTAAGGTTACAATCACTATACTTTATCATGCGTCTTTAGAATGCAGGTTAGGAGTAAACCTACATGACTAGCCAGGTTTCTCTCTGTAGCATCCTTCCATGCCTATCCCATTACTCACCTTTACTGAAAGCTAAAGCGGAACCACTTGTCCCCTCTAATAATGAGCCCACCCCTTCTCAGAGGAGGAGGAGGGTATTGGGGAAGGAGGGAGGAGAAGTGGGGGGGGGAGGGCTGTGACCAGGATGTAAAGTGTATAAATAAATTAATTAATGAAAAATGAGTCCTAGGTACCATCACTAGGATCTTTTCGTTCTCACTCACTTCCTCTACCCTTATGTCTTTAAGCAGACTCTTATTGGCTTCAGTTTACCTTTAAGCCATTTTAAGTAAGTCAGGCCTTTCTGTGTCCTGGCTGTACATCCCACCAGAACTTTGTGCCAAATACAACCCATCCATGCTCTCCTCCTAGAGCCCACCCCCATCTAAGCTGAGCAGGTTAAAGTACTTCTGTGTCATCTCGTTCATAGCATGGGAATGATGTCTGTGATTCCCTCTGACATTGGGAAGAAGGACAAATTAAGAATGGGAATATATGGCCATTTATTTCTATTTGGAATAAAATCCCAGGTTATATGGAAGAAGACTGTAGAGGTAAACATGTATAATGTAGAGGACCTTAGGTGCCATATTAAAAGTAATGGGAATAAGTGTATTTGTTTACAGAAGCGTTTCAAGACATATAATGCTCGAAAGTGTAAAACCTTTAAAAGCAGCTAGCTGTGAGCGGTCTACCCCCAAACCCACACACTCACAACAAAGCATGGGAAGATGTACGAAAGTCAATCATCAGGCAGTGATGATGGGAAGACGAAAGTTAGCAAGACTGCAGTGAGACCGCTACTCCAAGTACTTTCTAAATGTGAGATGCTGTGTTTGGCACTGAAGGGTAATCTATGGCAGCTGCCTCCTAAGTACTTTCCAGCTGGCTTCCCTTGAGTCTCCATGTCCTGACTACTGACACCAACCTAGAAGGAAAACATTGGAGCCTCAAAACAGTTGATGAATGGAGTGCCAGCCTCCTCAATGAAGACCTGAGTGTCCTGAAAAGCCATCTCCCGCGATTCACCAAATGGCCTTGGTATTGTTTAAGACACATTGCCAAAGAAATTTGCAATATTCACATCCAGGTTTAATAAACATTTCCCTGGACTCTCGAGGAGCTGTGAGAAGTTTACATCTGATTCATCCACTGTCTTCAAATTAAATCAGCCTTCACTTATGACTAGAAGTGCTTTTGTGGATGCTATTACAGGAGATTGAAAGGTCAGCTCTGTTTAGAATCAATTTATAAAACACAAGACAGAGAAACAAGCTTCTCATTAGAACCTTGACTAGCAATTTTTTTTTTAAAAAAAATAGTGTTTGTTTTTAGAGAATACTTCTGAGAAAATATAAGTGGGAATCTTAGAATTTCTCATGGGGGGGGGAAGAAAAAACTGAAAGGTCTTCCCCACAAACCATTCCCTGCCATCATTGCTCACTTCAGCAAAAGGGGAGTGAGGGAGGAGAATGAAAAATCACCACAAGAAAGTGAATGTGCCCGGTGAAGACTCTGAAGAATAAGTAAAGAAATGCTTGCTCCTAAATATGAACAAGTGGTAGAATCCAGCAGCAAATTGGAAGGAGATGACTTGAAGAAGATGGTGAGAAGAGTCCTCTACCCTGAGATACTGGCTGTGTGACAGTGCAACCTGCAGAGTGACCCAGTGCTCCCCAGGGTTACAGTAAAAAGGCACTGTGGCCACACCTTGTGTCCCACTCTTCTTATTCTGCACCCTTGTTAGTCAGTGTTTTAACATTTGTGGGTGGATGCTGAAAAGGAACTGCTGGTCTTGTAACATTCCTTAAAGGAGAAAGGCCAATTAAGTTATCCACTCTCTTCAATTTTCCTTCCCAAACATCAATTCATTCCAATTGCTTTACTTGAAGGGCCTCCAGATAGAGGTTCACAGAACTAGCAAGATGACAAAAATGGAGAACTTTGAACACAGTCTACAGCTACCAAGACATTAAGGGCATACGATTTGGCAAAAGGCTTATGAACTCATGGTCTGTTAACCACAAAAACCTAATAAATGAGCTGATATCATTTCCAGCCTGTAAATGTAGAGACTGAAGCTCAGACAAGCCCATTATTTTGCACCAAATCCAAGAGTTAGCAAAGAGAACACAATTTAAGCCAATGGCCAATAAGCTGATAAAATAGGTACATTGAAAGATATTTAATTGTAAATATCAATTTATCCCACTTTTCTTATTCATATTTGCCTTATTACTGACTTTTAACAATGCATAGCAAAATATTTTCTTAGAACTTTTAAAATCTGTGATGATGCTAATTACATAAATGCAATGCTTTTTAATGAGTTCTTGCTTATATGGTATGAAAATACCTATTTTTTTATGAATACATAATATGCTTTCAAGACAAAACAGTAATTAATGTCTGCTATTGCAGAATGTAAATATGCATGTGTATTCTTTTTCTTTCTTTGGCAGGGGGATGTTTAGAATTTGTTCAGTTTGAAGTAATAGATGCAGACATTGCACTGGTATATATAACAGCATACAAGTAATCTCAGAATGAAGTCTTGAAGCAAGTATGAGTTCTAGACATTTCTGACTTTCCCTGGCTCCATCATAGATATGCCTGCAGGTAGAGGTGGAACTCCGTTGTCACGGTAGTGTGTTCTTTTCCAAGTGGACAGGTATATTCAAAGAACTAAGATAAGGCTTCGTCACATAGTGGTGGCTGCTTATCAAGAAGACAAGCTTCCACTTTTAAAATCTATGTTTGTGGATAGCCTAATGAGTAAAACCATTCTCATGGGCAAGCACAGAATCAAAGCTGGAGAATAACCAAGGGTATAAAAGCAGCAGCCTCTGAGACTCTGTAATGTCTAGCACAGCATCAATCAACAGAGATAGCTTTGGGTGTAGGAGTATGATAGGGCAGCCTGTGTTTAGGACTCAAAGAAAGCTTGTGATTTGAAGATTCAACGGGAAGAGATGTCTAACTTTCATGGACATTTCCTAAGGGGAGAAGAGTTATATAGTTCAGGTCCAGAGTTGGGTAATCAAAGACTCCACCAAGAACACCCTTGGTGTGAGTAACAGAGCTGAACATGAAGATGTGCAAATCTGGTAACCTATATGGCTGCCAGTTTGATTAGATCTAGAATCAACTAAGAGATAAGTGGTAAATGTCTGAAAACTATAAGGGATTCTCTTGATCAGGTTATTCAAAGAGGAAAGATCCACCACAAAGGTGGGTGTCATCCTCTAGTGGCAACCACATAAAGGGTGGTCCAAGAAATAAGCTTTGCTTTCTACCTCACTGCATTCCCATTTCCTAGGTGAGTGCATCTGTCCTGTTGGCATCTCTGTTGCATTCCTTTGCTGATATCAAAGCACAGCATCTTTATGCTTCCAACACTGACTGAGGACCAATGATTTTTCAGGAATCTAGCTAGGCCTTTAGGAGTAGACTAGGACTGTGAGACATCTAGACATCTATCAGGTCCTCAGGCTGTTCATTTGAAGATTTCCATTGTTAGACTACTCAGGCTTATTTTATAAGACAATCTAACATGTATATATGTATATACATATATATACATATATGTGTGTATATATACACATATATATGTGTATGTATACACATATATGTATACATATATAATTTTATTATATATTTTATAAATTAGTATATTATGTGTAATCATTTCATCAGTGTTCTTCCCCTAGAGAACTCTAACTAATACATTCATTATGGTGTACCCTTGCCCAATATTCAGACTCAAGAGTTGTAAAACTGTTTCTGCCTTCTACCTCCATCACAAACTTCTGAGGACTCAGAAACACTTAATGCCAATCAACATTAGAGATCAACAGCAACACAGAAGTTTTTAATTGCAACCCTTTGAATCAGGTAGAAGACTCAGCTAGAGTGGATGCCATAGATGCTAGAAATCTCTTCTTGACTATATGTATGTGACAGATCACAATGGCAGTGATTCTTAGGTGAGAATATCACAAGAAAACTGATAAAATGCCGAGAATTGCTGGCCATAGTTGCCAGATGCTTCTAGGCTCAGGAGATAAGCAGAGAAGCTGAAGGATTTGGGGGTAGCCTGTGATACATACATAGAAAGACCCTTCCTTAGATACAGAAGGGAACCGAGAGGGAAAAGGAAAGTACACACACACACACACACACACACACACACACACAGAGACAGAGAGAGAGACAGAGAGAGAGACAGAGAGACAGAGACAGAGAGACAGAGACAGACAGAGAGACAGAGAGACAAAGAGACAGAGGGGGGGATGGTAGGGAGTGGGAGAGAGAGAGAGAGAAAATGCACTGTGGAGGGAGAGGAGAGAAAGATGGAAGAAAGGAGATGACTGGCATGGTTTTGGCTAAACTTTGCAAAGTGCTTATCATGTGCCAGATATTCTTCTGAACACTCTCGAATTAGGTTCTATTATCCTCCCACTTTATAGAGATGGAAACAGGGGCAAGGAAAGGTTAATTAACTTTCTAAATCCAAGTAGCTATTATACAGCAAAGGTGGGACTCCCAGCCAGGAATCCTGGCTCCACAGCCTGCCTCAGCACCACCAGTCATATTGTCTACTGTCTACAGTCTTTGGAATCGATCAATTAGAAAAGTAGTTGTTGTAACTCCGTTGCCCTGTTTAGAACACCCATGCTGATTTTAAAAGCATTCACAAATTGGACAGTGCCTACCAATATGTTTTAACCTCAACCATATCCTGGTTTCTCTGCAGACCTGTACAAAAATTTGACTTTTCTCTATGATGAGCTGATTTTTTAATGCTTCTTATCATATATTGTGAGAATATATGGTTATTCATATGCACTTACAAAGAAGCTCTCCTAATTTATACATGCTATTTATAATTGTGTATATTCTTTCTTATAAAGTAAATATCAATTCTAAGATATTGCTTATTTTGCAATGCAGCTTAGATGTGCAATTCTGAGCTATGCACTTTGCGTTACTTCAGTGGCCAACCACATCTCAATGTTAGAGTGTAGAGCAGCCACTTCATTTCTATTGGTTCAAGTTCAGAAAACAGATAAAACTCAATATACGAATAAGAAGCTTTTACGAATCCTTAACATTTGTGGCTCTTTCTTAAAAATCATAAATATTTGAAGTCTGCAATTCATTCATGACCACTCCTTTCACAAACCACCAAGACATCTCATTTCAAACAGACCTATTAAGGATTCTCACACAATTTTGCTTTTGTTTGGTTGTTTGATTTTTCATTTGTCTCCAAGACTGCAGTGGTCACCACTGGAATTTTACTATTATTACATAATAATTATTTCCTACTTTCTTAATACCTCCTTAAAATTTTATGGTTAATTTTATGCAGAATTATTGTATACTCCAGATATTCCTTTCTTGTTGTATAGTCAAGATACAAAATAAAAATGTCTGCTTGGATACCCATAGAGTCTTAAAATACAAATCTCCGTCGAAATTGTGCTGAGTTCTATGTGCGTGTATGTTGTGTATGTGTTTTTATATATGCATGGGAATTCACTGTGTGTGTGTTTGTGTATGCATGGGCATTCACAGCGTGTAGTGTGTACACATATGTGTGTAGTTTATATGTGTGTATATGTGAATGGACAGTCACTGTTTGCACATGTGTGCATGTGTATGTATATATTATATGTGCATGGTCATCTACTGTGGGTATATATGTGTTTGTGTGTATGTGGTGCTCATGTGTATACATAAGTATGTTCACCCACTATGTGCATGTATGTGTGTGTGTGTGTGCATGTATATAGTATATATGTGTGTATATGTGCATGAGCATTTACTGTCTGTATATGTACGTGTGTGTGTGTGTGTGTGTGTGTGTGTGTGTGTGTGTGTAAGACAGGGATAGACCTCAAATGTCTTCCTCTACTACTCCCAATCCTATTTTATTTAAAGACAAGTTTTTTCACTGAACCTGGAATTCATCAATCCAGCAAGTCCAGCTGTTGAGAAAGCCCCAGACACCTACCTATCCCTGCTTCCCAACGCTGGAGTTGGGGAAATGCTACTGTGCCTAGATTTTGACTTTGACATGGATGCTGGGAATCTGAGTTTAGTTCCTCTTGCTTGCCCAGCAAACACTTTACTGACTAAGCCATCTCCCCAGCTCTAGGTTAAAAAGCATCTGTATAAACAAAAGTCATTCCACCTTGGGTTTTTTTTTGTTTTGTTTTCTTTTAATTTTATCAATACAAAGCTATATACAAGATCACTGTTGGGTTTCATGGCATAATATGTAACCATCCAGAAAGCTGCAGAATAGCCATCAGAAGTGTTGGATGCTAGAATTTACATTCAAAACTGTTAGCTGGAGGGTAGTTCCTACCTGGCAGTCATACCCTGCAGTTATTTTACAGAGGAAAGTATAGAATTAATTTCTTTGACATCTATAAAAACTAAAATTGTCATAAGCAATTATGTTATTTTTTAAAAAATATTTTTAAATAGAATATTATAGAAAATGCATCCAATTGGTCCAGACATAAATAAAATGGTGATACAGGAGAAGACAGACATATACTACAAGTTCAGATCAGATGCTGTCATCACAAACAGAATAAGCTTGACACACAGAAGGAGCAGATGTAGACCCTAATGGAAGGCACATATTATAAGACTGCCTTTTTTTTCCAGTAAAAAGAGACAGGCTAATTTAGACGTGTGCTCTTCTTCCTTTGGCTTTTTTTCTGTCTCCTCTTAGTCTTTCTCTTTCTCCTTCTTTTGTTATGACTCTAGATTGCCAATTTGTACAAAGAGCTCTCCTCCCTTAGCTGGACCTTTATGACCCATGTTTAGCATCTTTCTGCCGCAAACTACATTCAATCCCGCCCTAGCACCTGGCTGTTTATTGTTTCACTTTACCCAGACTCCCTCATCAGCTTTCTCACTCTGTCGGGGCTCTGTTTTCTATTAGGTTGGAAGTGTCCTGGAGTAGAAATGCCTACTAATGTATCTACTTGCCCTGTCTGTGTGTAGAAAGTATGGGACCTCACTGATAGTGGTCAAATACATAAATATGTGACTTCAGTGTTCTGATCTAATTATTTATTTTACATAGTACAAAAAAAGACCCTTAATACTCAAACCATGCTCTGAACTCAAACCTTGGGCATGACTCTAAAGCTTTAGACCTCCTTGTATTTCTCATACTGGTGGATCATATCCAAAGCCTAGCATCCAACTTATCAGTCAGAGTTCTGGAAAGAGAAAACTTCAGTTGAATGGATTCCAGACTGAGGCCAGTCAATAGGTGTCTAGCTTCCTTGCTAGTTAGCTCAATACTTTTATGTAATTCCAGGTAATTGTCGGTATTGATACCAGTGATTTCCAAGTTTGAATCTGCAGCCCAGACATTTCTCTATTGCTCCTCTTGTCTATTAAACATCACCCATGGGCCACTTTTAAAGGAGCTTCAACCTTGCTAGATCTAAATGTCAATGGATTGTCTTGTCCCCAGCTGCTCTACACTGTTTAACCCTTTACATGGCTCAAAAGGGCTGTGTTTCCTTAAGCCAGACATCTAGGCAAAAACCAGATACATCTTTCCTTTCTACATTTAGAACCAATTAATCTTTGATAATTCATTTTTACAGATCTCTGCAGCATTATCCTCTAGTATCTAGCTCCACTGACATCTTCATAAACCTCTCATATCTTCTCTAAATTTCTAAGTAGCCTTTTATCTTGTACCTCTCAATCCATCCTCCCTCCCACTCTACATGCAACCTAGTTTATGTATTATTCTCCCTCTAAAGTTGACCCATTCCTTAACTTTAAAGATCTCAACCTTCTACTACTTTCTTCAAAAAGAATAAACAGCCTAGTGTGACTTATAAACTGCCCCATGAAGCCCTGGTCCTTACTACTGTCAATAAAGCTCCCCAACTCTACTCTCTGATCTTCTCTACTGTTGTACTGAATTTAGCTACAATGGGTCTATTTGAGTTGTTTCAATGTCTAGAACATCTTCACATACAGAATCTCACACATCATTCCATGTGTTAGATATAACTTTCTTAAACAAATTTTCTTTATCCAGTCTTATTTTAAATGGTATGTCCTCGAGCATCCCTAGCCTGTGAACATCACTCATACTTTTAGTTTTGATTTTTAATATTTTTCAGAACAACTGACAAACTTTATGTAAATGTGTATAATGCATGGCTTTACCATTAAGTCTAAGGGTGTATGAGACTGTCATAGATATGACGCTCTTTATTCTAATGCTTGAGACTTCACACATTATACATTATTAAATAGTGTTTATTTCTAAGGACAAACACTACATTATGAGTACTATCTAGCAATTGAGAGGCATTATTCGGAGTCATGTGCCAGCTCCGTCACTACCTGAAATTCCTGTGTATTTCACAAGAGAAGTATGAGAAGCCCAGCCTTGAAAATTAAAACTAACAACTGCAATATTTTATGATGTATCTGGCACTTAGTAACCATGATAGACACTCCAAAAGCCTTTTACTTTCATCACCCCCAGTGGCTCGTTTGATGGTTTTAATTTAGCTTGTAGTAATTGTCACTGGTTTATTTGGTTTACTGTAAACGTCTTTTTTAAAGTGAGAGGGGGAACTGAAATTCAAAATAATTATGTCAAGTAATGGTTTAGGTATCCAAGAGTCAAAGAAAAATGGTCTCAATAAGAATGTTGAGCACAGGAGGCAATGAAAACAGTCTCCTTTGAAACTATGTAGGGACAGAATTTGCAATATCTGTAAGTGGGTCAGACAGCTTTGCCCTCCTGGCATAAGTTTTGAAGGTAATTGAAAGGTTCATGAATTAAAGATAGGACTTTCTAAAACATTACAAATCTATAGCCATCACCTGGCATATTATTTAACAAATTGCTGAGGATTTTTATGAACTTTGGGCATGCTGAACGTGATTCCTGCAAACAGCACTGGGGACTGTTTCCTAGTTGGCGTTAATCAGTTGAGATGGCGTGCAATCAACATCTCAAATTAATAGTATTCCTTTTCATGATCGTTCTCCCCATAAAGAAGTGACAAATGTGGAGAATTGCTGTTAAAAATCAGAAAAAAATACCTCTGTAGGGAACATCAGTTTGCTTGATATGACGATGCCTGCGATTGCTTAGACTTGATTTCCCAAAGCAGTAGAGTTGAATGAGGGTTCCAAAGCTTTCTTCCATCTTGATCAGAGACCAGATAAGGGGCATTTTAATGGTACTGTGGATGGGGGTATGGGTGGAGAGGTATCACTAACTGTCCTTAACTTTATCCCTATTACATGTGCACAAGTAATAAGTATATATGCTCATATACATTTAACAGCACATATATATTTCATATTCATTTTAGAATGTTATTGACTGCTTTTGAAACTCTCAATTTCATTTTTGTTCTTTTTAAGAACTCTAGAGACTTGAAACTCTCTGCAATTAAGGGATATGCTATTTACATGCATACATCACTACATTTTGTAGATAATAGAAATATAAATGTGGTATTAAGACTTCTGTCTTGCCCTTGACTTCACTGTTAGGTTATATTTGTCTGTACTCTATCCCATCTTCTGGAGTGTAACTGAAGAAGAGAGAAACAGTTGAGAGAGATAGGATACCAAGCCATTCCACACAGTTCATGAAATACTACGACTGCTTCCAATAGACACTTTGATTTAATGTGCTCTGGCAGACAATTTGAAAATTATGACTGAGTCCTTATGTGACATACACACCCGCTACAAAGCTTGAATTACTCATTTGTTTATCTCAGGAAGTATGGGCTGGTGCAATGTGAGGACATTTCTAGCACACTCCGTGGAGATATAATCCGTAACTGTTTAAAGTGATAAAAGGCTAACAAAATGTATTGAATGCTGCCTAGTGAGGACATATGATTAACAGCACTCAGAAAATGTTAAAAAAAAAAACAAACTGAGAAACACCCCCCCACACACACACACACACCATGAATCTGAACAACTGGTCTTGCAGCCATGGATACCCTCACTAGATGCTCAGTGGTAAACAATTGCTTTTTACCTAATAAATTGTGCTCAGCTTTTGACACTTGCTTGTGAACCTGAAAGTCTCCTATTGTTACATCCCCTCTTCACTTCAGTCATTCTAGCAGCCTCTGTTTGGGGGCTAACACCTGGGAGCTAAGACAGATGCTCTCTGTTGACTATTAGTCTTTGAAGAAGCTACCTGACCACGCCCACTGTCTAAGTATGCCAGCCAGCTAGCTGCCTGAAGATCTTCTGAACCTGGGGACTTTGGCACCTGAACTTTCCTTGTAGTGTAATCTAGAGACTTGTTTTCAGTTTCTTCTGTGACTATAAAAACCCTGGTTTATTCTCAGTAAAGTGGTGCCTTGATTGGTACTGCAACTTGGCTTCGTGTTTTCTCTTTGCATTTCAAACCCTCTATTTCAGGTCCTTTATTCCCTCCTGGCTGAGTAGAACCCTGTTCTTGAAACTGCGGGCAGTTTCATCCTGGTAACATTGTAATCCTGGCTTCTTTCTAGTGTCCACACAACTCAGATGCCCATGGATTTGCACTTACTTCTTTCCTAATGTTTCTTTACACGAGTGTCTTAAGTTGGTCTAAGCACTTTCATGTGTATTTTCCAAACTGTTTAATTAATACTAACCAATGATTAATGGTCCAATTGAGTGCAGCTCCTCTGAATCTCTGATAGAGTCCCTCCAGCAATGCCATATTAAGGAAATAAAGCTTAAAATAAATTTACATGTGGCTCAATGGAGTTCTCTAATTCCTTCCCATGGTTTGCTCACAATGATTGTCCCCAATTCCCATAACACACCGAAATTCAACAACTAAGCATGACTATTGTACTGCAAAATGCAACAATGAAAACCATCTGTCATGTACGAAAATCTTAGTTGCTCTATGAATCCAACTTTCTGGATATGGCAGGAAATGATCAAAGCATTCTGACAGCCGACATGTAATCTTACAGGTTAAATTCAAGTAGATTTTACAAAAGAAACCCAAATCACACAACTCGATGAGTGACTAAAGCAAGGGGAAGCAGTCCACTTGCTTCCTGTAGTACTTAATCCTCCCTGTCTTGTTATCTCTTTAAGTTAAAGATCAGTGGATGCAGTCACATACTGTAGAACATCAAGCCCTCTTCTCAGGCTCAGTGGCATTAACTGTAGCTCCCCACTGTTTGTAACTATACATTTTATGCCTCTTCTGCTGTTGATTTTTTTGTTGTTGGAACATGGCTGACTTCCCATGATGATAACATTCATCAGACCAACACACTTGCTTTCCACATAGTCCCTAAGATGAGGACTAGGAGATCTCTTCTACTTTCATTTCCATCTCTCCTTTTGTCTTTGGTCTCAATCCTCCCTGCCCATCCATGATACTGCATTGTCAAACCTAGCTTTAATTATTTAACTTCTTCCTGCTTTATCTTTTTTTATGCAAAAATAGAAATCTCTATATACTGTGAGAGTTTCGAATGACTCAGTAGCTATGGAAATGGGTATGAAAGGCAAAAATCAAATAAGCAAGCAAGCAAGCAAGCAAACAAACAAACAATCAAAACCTACTGCATAACCAGCCATCTCATTATTGGGTGAAACAAAGCAATTCATTGATCTCAGACATTTGTACACATAAATTTACTGGAAAATTAGTCAGGATATCCAAGAGGGGCGGTAACTAAACAAATCAATTAAATGTGGTTAATAGTTGTAATGGGATATCATTTTACCTTAAAAAGAAAGAAGGAAACCCAGTCATGCATTTCAACATTCTTGACCCTTGAGGATACAAAGCTCAGTGAAATGCCTGCTACAAACCAAAGCCCAATTCTACATGGTTTCATTTATGTGTCTAAAGCATCCTAGAAGAGTAAACAGAGGTTTCTAGGTCTAGATGGACAAGTGATTGATAAACAGCCATCTTTGACAAATGGAAATGTTCTAGTAAGTTACTGCACCACAATATGCATGCAATTAGCACTGCTATAAGCACTCCCAAAATCATTAAGATACTGTGTCTTATGGTATGTGATTAAAAAAAAAAAAAAAACCACACAATCAAATCCCTCAAAACAAGGGCAAAGAGAATATGTAGAAATCTAAAGGGCCAAGATGTAGACAACACCCAGGCTTCTAAAATAGACCAAGGCAAGCTTCTCTCCCTCTTACAGTTCTCCCTACCTTGCCAAGCAACATGGAGGCTTCATGCAGAGGGTGGCCACTCATGGCAGCTCACTCACTTATTTCATGCCTAGAAGATTTTTGTCTGTTCTCTTTGATGGTTTTACTTTGCATCTCTGGGTCATTCAACTTTATAATCCTTTCCTCATCTTATGTATTGTTTGGCCTATGGAATATTGTTGCTTACTTCCATCTTTCTGTCACTTGGATTAGAATCTACAGGTCTCATGCTCAGCTACTTTTTAAAAAAATCTCTATTCAAGTGTCTTAAAGAGTTTGATGGTTATTTTTTCTCTCTCTCCCTCCTTCTATTCTATGAAATAGATTCACTTTTAAAATGTATTGATTCACTTATTTTAAGTATATTGGATTTTGCCTGTGTGCGTGTCTATACACCAAATAAATAAGTAAATGCCCACTGAGGCCAAAGAGGGTGTCACACCCCCTGGAACAGGAATTAGAGTGATTGTAAGCAGCCATATGGGTACTGCTGGTAATCCAACTCAGGCCCTCTGGGAAAGCAACTGGTTCTCATAAACTCTAAGCCATCTCTCTATCACCTTGAGCAGATGACTTCAAATACTACAACAAACATATTTGATACCTTTATCTGAAACTTTATATCAGGACTTTCTGGATCATGAAAAATTGGATACATTGTAAAACACTGAAGTTCCACAATAAGTTAAAGTTTGCATCATTTCTAAGGACTAATAAGTGGAAACTGTATGTTTAGCTTGACATCCTGCATGGCAAATTAATGTCTGGGGTTACAGGTCCATGGTAGAACACTTGTCTAGCATTACACAAATCCTGAGTTTCAATACCAACATTGAAACATCATCACCATCACCATCACTATTATCATTACGAAGAACAACAAAGTGTTGCAAAGGAAATGAGGAAAAGTAACCTGTAGTCCAGAGAAGGCAACCTTGGCTAACCATGAGCTTTGGATGGAGTTCAGTTGCCCTAGAGTGGGGTAGCAGTTAATGCCTGAGTTAGAATGTTTTGACCATCTACTGGGGCAGAAGTAGTCCTATGTAGCAATTTGTCCTGCCACAAACCCCAACAATGACCCTGCTGTGAAGCTCAGCACAGGCTGACACTTCAGTGGCTTACAAAGCTTGCCTGTGAAAGCTCCACAAAACCTCTACCTGGCTTGGAGAGGACTTTTACAATATATTTCATCTGCAACTTAGAATTTTAAAGCGAGGTCTGAAGTTCACTTTCTTAAAGTTATACAGCATGGAGGCTCTATCTTAGATTTGTGTCTATTTGATTAAAGGAAAGGAGTGGAAGTAAAATCTCAGTTCAAGATAAAATATCTATAAAAAGGAAAGAGATTTCAACATTTCCTGACTATAAATCACAATGATACAGTCTATATGATGTACTTATCCAGTATACCAGACACTAACTCAGTAAGTTTCACATCGAACCATGACATGTCCTTTATACCCTTATACCACAACAAAGAGAACTAGAATAGAGTACCCAGGAAACAGAACAAGCCACCACATGCATAGCAAGGAGAGGAACCATGTCTGACACACATGTGGGCGCGCACACACGTGCACACACACACACAGATGCACATACATATGCTCATGCACACACACACAAATATGCACATATATGCATGTACACACACATATATATATACAACCTATTCTCATCCATCTTAATATTATTGGGTTTCATAGCAGTAAAGAGCTAAGGGAGATGAGGCTGATGACAGAGACGTGTTGAATAGAAGTGAGAAAGAAACAAACCCTACCATCCTCTTTTCCCCCTTTCCTATCTGTTCCAGACCCTCACCCAAGCCACAGACTGAAATTTTTCGAGTTGCCCCCTTGCAGGGTTGATCTTTCTTTTAGAGCATATTTGAGTAACAGTCCATAGAACATCATTATTTTTGAAAAGAGAATTATTTATTAACAATGGCTACCTTAACAATTTCTCAACAGCCTCGTCCGCAAATGCCATATATTTTAAAAATTATTAAATTCAGAATTTGGGCTCCCATATCTCCTCATCTCGCCCCCCCTAAATGTTCCAATGATTCATTTTTCACACTTCCAGTATGGCTGGAAGATGCTCTCTTGCTGTTTTGACCTCTCTTTCCCCACAGGGCTCAGCACAGGTCAGAAGCTGGTCTCATTTGCTTGTCTCTAGTTATTTTTGCATCATGGCAAACACACCTGTTCCAGTGACTCAGCATGCATTGGGTGCTGGCCAGCTGACAGGAGCTGCCGAGTGCTCTGGGAGAGGAACAGCAGCCCCAGTGCTGCAGGACACCGACCTCCAACACTGCTTGCAGAGCAAAGCACCTGGGGTCAGCTTCTAATTGGGTTTCCAAAGTATTTATTGGAAATTTTGTTTCATCTCAAATTTAAGAGAAAGTCGAAGCTGGTGCAGGTATTTGTATTACTGAAAAATAGATCATAGTTTCCTAATGTATGTGTGTGTGGGACCCCACACAGTTTCCCCGTTTTTTTGCACACAAAAAAACATGTGGAAAATATTTAATCTCAAATGGAGGTTTGACCCCCCCACATTTGATCATTCAGTTCCTAGATAAAAGATACACAACTTTTATATTTATAATAAGCTTTAACCAGCACTAGAACTGGACAGATATCTACCCTCTAAGCTATTAGCTTTTATCCCCCTATCAATAACCCTGAATTATGGCTTGTCATGTTCTGTATGGGCTGCGCTTACTCAGAGCAGCCAGCCCACACAGCCAATTCTTATATGGTCCCTTACTACACGGTGTCTTCCTCTTTCTACTTTCATTTTATTATAATAATAATTATTATTATTATTATTATTATTATTATTATTATTTTATTTATTTGCATTCCAATGTTGCTCCCCATCCCCCTGGCAGAGTTCTTCCCCTATCTCCCCTCCCTCAGCCTCTGAGAAGGTACCCCCCTTCCATTCCTTCTCCCTGGAAAAATCAAGTCTCTCTAACCATCTCACCACTTCCTTCTCTCTCCCTTCTGGTGTTTCTCCTCTGACTCCAAGCCCTAGAACCCAAAATCCCTGCCTAGCTCACTTCTGCCCAGCTAATAGACTGTCAGCATCTTTATTTAGCCAATAGTTTCAAATTAAATAGCAAAGTCACGGTGCACCTGTAAATTTCTCATCCCTAGGGGCAACCAGGCTTTGGGGACCAGTAGTCAATATTACAATACACTGCAAAAGGCCAAACCTCCACAGAAACTGACTAGCCAACAACATATGGAAGAGACCACAGCCAGTACCCAAATGAACTTAATAAAAAAAAAAAAATGTAAGGGACAATTATCCCCACAGCCTTTGCCCTATTTTAGATATGAAGTGTCTTCAAGGGTCTAAGGTTTGCTCACTATCATGGTGCTGATGAGAAGTAGTAAAACATTTAAGACGTGGACCTATCAGGAGGTCTTGGGTATGTACCCTTGAAAGAGACTTTGAGTCCTGACCCTTTTCTCTTCATCTACCTTGGGTTCAGTGATGAGTGAGCAGCTTTGTCCCAGTAACACACTTTCCCATGAGGTCCTGACTCGTGATGTCCTTGTAGGCCTACCTCCTGCGAGGAGAAAGCCATCAAAACAGAGCCAAAATAAATGTTCCCATTTCAAAAGGTGATTATTTCAGTTATGGGTTTCAGTGAAAAAAAAAATCTGCCAGAGCCATGGACTTTAGTGTGTCTTTTGTCCTAACTTCTTCAATCTGTAACAGCTTCCACTACAAATATTGTGCAAACAAGCCATAGCGGTTTGAGGTATCAAATTCAAACCTGCTTGCACAAGACATTCAGTGGCACACCCTGAACAGAAATTTGGTTTCAATGAAACAACATCCTCTGTGTGGAAGAAAGGAATAAAGAATAATTCTAGTGTGTACAGAATTAAGAAAGTCAAACTATGGAAGTCAGTGTGGGATCTTGGATGATTCCTAAACCAGAGAGATGAGGCTAAATAAAATTAGTGGGCCAGCAAGTGATGGACTCCTAGTGAAGTTTCAAGACTGGATGGTATTCTGTCAACAGTAGTTTTCTGATTTACATAATTGTACCATTGCTATTATCCAATGTGTGAGCAACAAGGGAGGCCACCACATAAGAAATCAATGTCTAATTATTTTTTTTCATTTGTGGTTGATAAAATATTTAAATAGCAGTAAATATAAGACTAATTCATTATTCAAACATTAGTTATGAAGCAAGATTGGACTCATCTAGAATTGCCTCGTTTTATTTGTGAAAAACACATTTAAATAACGTTAGAGGTTTTTAAAAGGTATTTTATGCGCATAGTGCTTCTAAAAAGGTTTCAAAACTAAGAAAAATTCTGATTTATAAATCAGAATTTCTATTATGTTATTGTGTAGTCTTCTCTCCCAGAGCCTAGCTATGTAAGTTGTGTGTAACTGCCATGCCATATTCTGCCACATCGGAGTTCCTCATGCCATCAGCACAAGGAGGAAATAAGCGCTACTATGAATGTGACAAGGACTCTGCATGGGTGTTGAAGTGTGTTCAATGAGTACCCATTTTGGAGATGGCATCAGGGAGGGGCGAAATGGGGACTCTCTGACACTACTCCATTAAGTATCTCTAGAGTCGCAGGGAGAGCATTTAGCTGCTGTACCACACTGATTCTGAAAAATTCTACATCACGGTTTCTAACTGATTGGTCCAGGACTTGAAGAGGTGAAGGCAAAAGTCCCTTCACCTTGGGGAGAAATGAAATCGGATAGACATCCAGTTTCCATATGTCAGAGGATAATAGGATCAGGGGTAGGGAGTAGATCAGACCGAGGCTTTTCTTGCACACGTACTTTATCCTAGAGCTCTAGCAGGCAGGTTTCTTAATGTCAACTTAAATCCTGAGTTGCACCTAGCTCTCATATTGTAACATCATCTTGAAAGCTTACCACGGCCTTCACTTCCCATTGACTTTGGGGGGGGGGGTTTCTGTGTTCCTGGATGTCCCATGTTGGGTGCTCTTCTTCAGCAGTGTCAAGGAAACAACCATTACCTTCCAATTAATTAATAAATGTGTGCACTTTACAAACTACTAACTATCCACTTTCTTTAAAAATACAGACTGATACATAATATCAATGAATTTTTCATGAGTGCAAGGTCTTAGTTGCGTTGGAATGACATCAAAAGACAAAAATAAATGAAGGAAGAGGAATGAGGTAGGGAGAGAATTACTGAGATCTAAAACAGATCAGAGAAAACAAATGGGCATTTTGATCTTTGTAATGTAAACATTGTTCACCTGAGTGTGCTGTGCCTAGAATCCTAATCTCTATTCTGTGTGCAGGTGAAATCACTTAACGTCAACGTTCTGTCCTTTCTTAGACCGTTGCTACCTTGGAAACCCACATCTGATCTATTTATGTAAGGTGCACTGAAGGGCAACAACCACAACTCAAAAAATTACCTCACTTCCCCTCTGTCCTTAACCTGGTTCCATACCTCTTGCTACTGTAAAGTATGCCAAACGTTATTTCTCTCCCCAATCCAATATCTTCACCAGCCAGTGCTCATTTATTTAGAGGTAGAAGGCATGGGCTATTAACTTGGTCAGAAAAATTCAATATGGATGAGAAAAGCATCCTCCCCAGACAGATGGATAAAAGAAAGGTTAGAATAGAATAAGCAAAATTTGAGGCATTGGTGGCTAATCTCTCCTGTGTTGTTGCACCAACCCTCAAAGGAAGGAAGAAGGGCAAGTCCTGTCCAAGGTCTACATTGTCCACAGACAGTTTTTTTTCTCTGACTACCAATTATAACAATGTTTCCCTCTTCCTATGTGTGGGTACTCACAAGATTCCAATACTAGATAAGCCTAGCCTTAAGTAGCATCTAGAAGTATGATTTATTGCTTGCTAGAAGGTAATGATTCATTCAACTTGACTCTCTGAATAACATCTGTATTTTCCCATGGAACTAAAAAATAAATATTAATATCTACTAATTATCCATTATCTAATTAACTTGATTCCAATACTTATCTGTCTTCTTGAGCATCATCTCTCGAGGGAAACACATCCAGTGCTTTGGAATGCTAAGAACACATGTCTGCAGTAGCTATTCTCTCAGAGACATGAGAGACATGGTGACTAGCCAGCCTTTAGATACCATAGGAGACTAATGATGGGGAAATGGAGAAGCATGAAAACATTTGGTTGGGGGACATGGTGAGGACTTAGTATTAGGATGAATAGAGTCAGGGCTTTCTCCATTTTCATTGTCACTTTTCCTTCCATTCCCTGCTTTTTTTTTTTTTTTTTTTTTTTTTTTTTTTTTTTTTCAGCTGATGCTAGGCTGGGGTGATCTGAGAAGGGAGGCAAAGAAGACTAATGGGAAAAAAAACAATTGAGCACATCTCTTTTTCTTTCATCCTTATTTGCTTACTTACCACTGAAGTGGGAGTGACATGGTCTATGAAAGGGTTCAGAAACAGAGAAACAAACAAATGAACAAACAAACAAAAAAAACCACCAATGAAATAGGACTTCAACCTATTTCTACGTATTTTTGGGTCACAACCCCACCCATTTTGCAGATATATACCCAAGCTGAGCAGATCAGCACAAACCTATAAGCAACAAAACCCAAAGTATGCAAAGTTGGCTCGTGCCAAGAAAAGCTTATAAGCTTGGAATCTTATTAGAGAATGGGATAATACAGATGGAGCAAAACACCATTCTTATCAAGGGAAAGTTTCTCCATTTCAGCTCCCCTCACTCCTTACTTTTCTATCCCTGAGCATGGCCATTATTTCTTCCTCTGACTCCTGTTTGTATCAGGATGTCATAAAGGAGAAAAAAAAAGACTTACGAGAGAATATAAAGGTTCTCAGGAGTGAGATGAGGTCCCAAGCTAGAGATGGGAGGTTGAGAAGAATGCTCTCCGAGCATTGGGAAGAGTGGGATAACCTGTGCATCTAACTGAAGAAGTGTCCAAAAGGTCAGATGAAAAGTCCATGAGATGCGCTTGCTTCCTATCTTGGCTTTATTTATCAGTGGTACCTAACTGTCCACTGGTTTGTTCTCTCTCTTTTTTAATGGCATAAGAATCTATTTTCTCAATTAGTCCATACTTTATTTTCCATTCATGCTCTATAGTTTAGTACCAAGAAAGAAACTTTGCTCAGTGAAAAATTGCACATATATCACTGATAATATAGAGCTCAAAATTTTCCATTTTCCAGGGGTGTCAGGGCTACAACAGCACCATGTGTTACTTATGTGTTTGTGCTCATACTAGTATAAACATAATGATTTTTCTGGCAGCATACAATACTGCACATACCATATACAAAGCATATAGTACACATATGTGATAAAATGGTGTTTCTGAATTATGTAATTATTATAAGAATCTTTAACATTATTTTTAGAGTTTATTTTTTATCCTTATTAAACATGTTTCCATTATAACAGTATCTCATGTGTGTGTGAAGGTGCAGCTTCATAGAGATCATGGTTACTGCATCTCATACATTATGGAAAAAGACCTAGTGTGTGACACAGACCATCCAGGAGTATGTAAACACACTGTGATATTTGGACAAAGATAAAAATCTTAGGCTAGATCCTCATTTAAGTGACACCTGAGTATGAATATCTTTTATACTTTCCTAGAATCTGGCACAAGCTAGGCCTTTCATTGACGGTTTAGATACAGGAGGTAATCATAGGCTGAAGGCATTTAAAAGCAAGATAATAGAAGATAATAACCAGGTAGGCGAACAATCCAAAAAGAGAATTAAAGATTTCTTCACAAATCCCTAAATTTTCCAGAATTAAAGAAATATATAACTGCAAAAGAAACAATATTTTAGCTGGGCGGTGGTGGCACTGGCCTTTAATCCCAGCACTTGGTAGGCAGAGGCAGGCAGATTTCTGAGTTCAAGGCCAGCCTGGTCTACAGAATGAGTTCCAGGACAGCCAGGGTTGCACAGAGAAACCCTGTCTAAAAATAAATAAATAAATAAATAAATAACAAAACAAAATTTTATTAAGTATTTTATTAATTTTAAGCTTTCAGAGAAATAGAACATTTCATCATTCTTGTGGTTGCTGTGCATTTTGATTTTTATTACAGGCTCTGTATTGCTGAGCCATCACACATAGCAGTCTATGAGTGGTTAAATACTAAAGAAAAGATGCTCTGGATGCACTGTCTGGGAGGATATAGAATTCAGTTCATGACATCTGCTGGCTCTCAAATATTTCAAAGTGACAGTTAGTATCAAGTGCATGGGATTTGAAATCACCTAGGAGACACAATTCTGTGTGTGTCTTTGTGGGAGTTTCCAGAGAGGACTAAGATACGCCCTTAATATATGGCATCATCCCATGGCCAGGGGTGTTCTAGGTTGAGGGAAGGGAGTTAAGGAGAGATGCAGATGAACATTGAGACATCTCGCCTCTGTGTCTGCCTCCTGGCCAGAGATAAAGATGGAGAAACTCCCATTGTTATGCCTTCCCTGTCAGCATCCTCTGGAGGGTGAACCAAAATAAGCCCTTACTCTCTTACATCTACCTAGTATTTGATCAGACAAATGAGGAAAACAACAGATAAGCTTAGTAATAGAAGAAGACCTATGCAACTCTATTCAGTGCATTGGACTAGGTCATTACAAATTGCCCTCAGGGGAAATTAAAATGTTGATTAACTCAATATTAACACAGAACTAATAAAATAATAGTGGCATGATTTTATGGTCTTCATTATGTTAACAGACATTTTCTAATTGAACCTGATAATAAGCATAATAAATATATATATAAGAATTATTAATGTTAGAAACTGAGTCTATAAAAGATTGTAATATTTGACCAAGGTTACACAACAAGTTGCTAAAAAATCAAGCCTGCAATTCTAGTCAACCTGATTCTTTTTTTCTTTTTCTTTTTCTTTTTTTTTTTTTTAAAAAAGATCTCGTGTATTTGCAGTAGTTTGGGTGAGGAATGCCCTCCGCAGGCTTCCGTATTCATATATTTGACTCCAGTTGGTAGCAGTGTTAGAGGATGCTATGAAATCTTTAGAGGTAGAAGCTTGCTGGAAGTACACCACTGGGGAAGATTTTGAGTATAGAACCTTGCCTTAGTTCTAAATCACTCTTTCTGATTCCTGCTCTGGCTACCTGTTGCCATGCCTTCCTCATCATTATGTATACTCTGGAACTTTAAGTCAAACTAACCCATCTATAAGTATATTGGTCTTGGTATCTTATCACAGTAGCAAGTAACTAATACGCTATCCTTTATTTGCTTTTCAGATTGGAGAGTTATTAATATATACAATCAGGAATCAGGTTTCCTAAGCCTTAAACTCTGTGCTGGGAGATCAAAGGTAGGAGCTGCAGATATAAGTTTACAGTTGAGTTATCAAGCATTCATCATACGCTCACTGTGTAGAGCGTTGATACCTATCACTAATCACACAAAGTTATAAATGAAAGCTGTGGCAAATGCCATGAAGACAGGAGGTGGTCTATGGAGACCTGGGTGGCCTAGAACTGGGACAATTCTCCTGATGAAGAGAGTAGTTAAGGATGAAGGATGAATCTGCAAGGATACAGGCTGAAAAGAACCATGTATGCTCTTGAGAATGGAAAGAGAGCAGTGTGGTTTGAGCACGGACTGAAGTTCAAAGCTCCTCTAGCTTGGAAAGAGAGAGAAGCAAGAGAGCTTTGCCCATCACACCAAGGATTGTGCCTTTGTCCTAAGATTAAAGGAATATCATGAGGGTTTTAGGGAGTAAATGTTACTATCATTGATTTGCATACTTAAATTATTTGGACTGCAGAATAGAAACATGAATGCCCATCTGAACTACTGTGATGGTGACTGAGGAAGTGGAAACAGTATGAGACTCTCAAGAAGGTAGATTTGCCAGAAGCAGATGAAAGAATGTTGTGCGTTCAGGATGACTTCTAAAAGCCCAGCATGGCTGAATCTCCCTCTTCAGTTTACAGCTGTTTCCTCTAGCAGACTTTCCCTCCCATGATTTCTTTGAGCAGCCAGCTTATGATAAGTGGATATGGTAGTTTTCCTTAGTTATTAGAGACATGCGATCGGATCCTTCTCAGCTACATACCTTGTTCTATGGCTCACTGAAACTTTCCATGTCAACAGGGTGTTAGAGAATATGCATAGTGCAGATTACTGAAGCCAGACTAATGTGTTGGAACGGCAGGTCGCATCAGGAAATACCACACTAGGCCCAAACAGTTCCACGTGTAAGAGGTTTAATTGAGAGGGAGTAGGGGTAGTGGCGCGGAAAGAGAGGAGAGAGGAGTGAAAGAGAGAGAGGAGAGAGAGAGAGAGAGAGAGAGAGAGAGAGAGAGAGAGAGAGAGAGAGAGAGAGAGAGAGATGGAGGAATGTCCCCATATATATATGGGTTGTGACGTAGCAGCCACAGGTAAAGGTGGGAGCCCAACGGATTCTGGGAATATGGTGGCTGTTGCCCTGGCAACAGGTCTGTGGACCTGCCCATCTATCACCACAGGCTCTAGATGAAACACTGACCTGCTGTGAATCTTCACAAAAGGAAGACTAGGACCCCAAACACGCATTCCACCATTGGGCTTCCTCAGTTCCAGTTTGACTTCTACAGGAGAGAGATTAGGTTTGCCTTGGTTTCTTACCATGAAACAGAAGGAAGGAGACAACTACTTTTGTTTTAATTAACATTTAAGTGTTTTGAATTCAAATTCAGAAACATTTTCTAGTAAATTGGTATAAGTGTTCTTTCAAGCATCGGGATGTGAACATTTCTGCTGTTGATGAAACTAGCAATTGGACTTATTTACAGGTTCATTTTTGGTGTGTTCATATGTGTGTGTGTATGTGTGTGTGTTGTTGTCGTTGTGTATGGTGTAAGTGTGCACATATCTACACAGGCTCATATCTGTGCAGATAGGTGAAGGTCAGAAAGGCAGAAGTTGAGTTCAGTGTCTTCCACTATTACTCACTACATTCTTTTTGGGTCAGACTCTTTCACTGAACCTAGAGCTGGGTATATTAGTTAGACAAGCCCCAGAGATTCCTCTTTTCCATCCCCAAGTATAGACATTACATGTGCAAGCCACCATAAGGCTAAATTGAAGATGTTTCTAAAATTAGTTAAATGTTTTCACAGTTTGTTGTTGTTGAATGAATTTGAGTAGAGGAAGTCTTATGAGGTTAAAAATAGCATTTTCTTAAATTTCATTTTTAAAAATTAATATTCTGATTTTTTTTGTTTGTTTTTGTTTGTTTGTTTTTTCGAGACAGGGTTTCTCTGTGTAGCCCTGACTATCCTGGAACTCACTCTGTAGACCAGACTGGCCTCAAACTCAGAGATCCACCTGCCTCTGCCTCCCAAGTGCTGGGATTAAAGGCGTGCGCCGCCACCACTGCCTGGCCTAATACTCTGATTTTAATCTACTTGGCCAGACAGACATGCTTATCTAAGGGGAAGCTATAAGGCCTATGGACTCATGGTCCCCTTCCACAGAAGGAGTGGAAAGGTAGAAATGTCACTGACTTGTGAAAATGTGATGAGGAAGCAAACCTCCTCACTCTTCATGTATGTAGGACAGAGCCAGAGCTCCCCTTTGGATGCTTTGTTTATCGGGTACCCTCTTGCAATCATCTTGAACTATCTGCTTTTGGAAATGTCAGCATACCACTCACAAAATGTCCCTCAAAGAATTATCTGCAACTTCCAAAGGCCACATCTGTAGATTTCTTTTTAAATCTTTTGTTTAAGATGATGAATATCGTTTGCTAGTATGAACATATTATTATGAAGAGAAATACATGGGTGTGAGCAGAAATGACAGTTAAAGCCATTCTCCAGCAGTTCTGAAACTGTTGCTCACTGTGTTAAAGCATCCAGGATGGCACAGTTTGGGGAAGGGGGGTTGTTGTGGATAGCCCTGGCCTTGTATTTTGATGCTAATTCTCCTCTCCTGGAAAGCACTGCAGACAAGGAGTACCTTGTGAACCTTCTCCCTATCTTAACTTTTCAAATAAAGGCTAAGGTTGATGAGGGCAGCAGGAGAGAAGGTGGAGCTGAAACGGTTTTTTGTGGGGGAAAGGGGAGAGAGGAGACAGGAGGGTGGGGGCAGGAGGAGACTGGAGTGGAGGACTTCTGAGGTGGAAAGAAAATGGAGGTGAAGCACGTGGCTTGGAGAAATTGCAAGTCATATGGGATCTAATAGATGGGAATAGAGTAGTGTAGTGGTAGATCTGCCCAATCCAGGCGAGTAGCTTGAATACCAACTAATTGAGTTGTGAATTCATTGATTGGGTAAATTGGGTTAAAAATTTACCACTACAGGGGTGGAAGGGGGTTGACAGAAAGTTATGTGCTATGAATTGTCTCCCTTTGATTCAAAGAGTAATTAATTTATAAACAAACTTGCAGCATTCAGTAGTAGAGTTAAGTAAAAGAGTGTATTAGCTACTGTTCTTCCTGCTGTGACACAATAATCTGACAAAAGCCACTTAAGGAAAGAAAAGGGTTTTTTTCTTTTTTGGCTCATGGTTTGTGTAGATAGTCCACAATGATGGGGAAGTCATGAGAAGAGGAGCTGGAAGCATCTATAGTCAGGAGAGAGAGAGAGAAACAGAGACAGACAGACAGACAGAGACAGACAGACAGACAGACAGACAGACAGACAGAGACAGGCCAAAATAGACAGAGACAGGCCAAGACAGGTGGAGAGTCAGAAACTGGGATAGACAGAGAGACAGAATCAGAGGCAGAAAGACAGAGAGATAGACAAAGAGAAAGGAATGCTGATGCCCAGCTTATTTTATCCTTTGTATTCGATCCATCCAAGACCCACGCTTGTGAAAAAGTGTTACCAAGAGCTGGGAGGGCCCTTCCTAACTCAATTAACCTAATCAAGAAACTCCCTCACAGACATGTCTAGAGGTCTGTCTAGTACATGATCCTAGATCCTAGAAAGCTGACACATAATATTAACCATTCCTTAAAGAAAGAAATAATGTATAAAGGTACAGAGGGAATCAGGAAGTATTCAAGAAAAGAAATGGAAAGCAAAGAGTTAAAGAAAGAATGAAAGGAAAAGAGGGTGCCATTGGAAGGCCACAGGTCAGAAGCCAGCCTAAGTATACAACATAAAACTGTGTCCACTGTTTGATACTGTAATAGAAGTAAAACTTATGCTAATGGCTAATGAGTTTCCTCTAATAACCAGTAATATCCCATAACTAAGTAACCAAACCCCTGAGAGCTGGCAGGGCTGGTGTTCTTGGGTCAGACAAATGAGGATTTTGAAGAATACTTAGCAGATGTCACCAAATGTCCTGAACTTATCAGACAGTCAGCCTTACTGTCCCACCCCTCTCTAAAAGAGCCCTGCTCTTTAAACCAGGCGAGATAGGGGGAGAATATGTAAATCCTCCCCCCCAAAAGCATGCTCAGCTTTCATGCAGAAATGACAAATAGCCGCTCACCACTAAAGGAAGGAAAAGTCAATCTAATAGAAACAAAGCCATGGCATGTGGGGATAAATGTGTTTCCAGGAAAGACATCATCAAGCCTAAGTGTTCTAGCCCTGACCCACACGGCACTCTTCCATGCCAATTATTTCCACATTTCAACAGTTATCACAAAGCATATCTAAGCATGCCCGCTGTGCATGGGGAACAGCTTTTTCATTTTCTAAGCTGACAATGTCTGTGCTTACAAAGAAGGAGGACAAGGAGGACACATATAGACACAGAAGTTAACAGGTTGACGAACTTGCTTTCAAACTCTCGTCTTTGAATGGCCCTTGTCAGGGAAGGAGGCACATTTTTTTCCTGGTGTTCTTATATTGATTGGTGCTGGTACCCTTTCTTTTGGGAAGAACTCAAGTCATTTTCACCTGTGTACATCCAATTTTGTCAACTGCGTTTTAGGTTTCCAGAGAGCATTCATTCCAGTGTCCTATTTTATTTTGATGTCTGCAAATGGCTCTGCATTTGATAGGTCTGGAATCAATGCCTTGAACTGATGGCTTTTCTTACCAAGAAGGACAGTGTGGGGGACACAGCAGGATGGGATGTGTATGGGTAAATTTCACAATTTAAAGTAAAAGCAGAAGTAGGAATCTAGATCAGCCAATAGACACTTGTTTGCCTACCATGCTGAGGGTACTGGGTGTGGAAGCAAAGGTTTGTAATCCCAACACCTGGGAAGTAGAGGCAGAAAAATCAGATGTTCACATTCACCCTCATCTATATGTCACAGTTAATGCTAACCCGGGCTACATGAGACCTTGCCCTTAAAAATTAAAAATATAAACTAATTAATTAATTAATTAAAATCCAAGCTATTAATGATTTCATTAATCAGTCTGCTGTTGTTTTAGGAGACAGGGTGGCCTGGGATAAATTATGAAGTTTCTTTAATGTTTATTTTTGTTCAAGTCTCTATTTAAAATATGCTGATAGTTTTTGCTATTGTTTTGTTTTGTTGTTCTCTTATAAAATGTGATAGAGCCATGAAGAGAAGAGATGAAACATAGAAACAAATCTCCACTGGGGAACAGTTGTATGCCATGCAAGGATGTTTACACATCATTATCGTACTGTTAACTTAATGTGCTTTTTTTATTCAATCTTCCTTCGTGTGGGAAATGGTTCTCTTTGGGGCTTCTACATCTATTTGCTGGTATCACATAAGGTCTTCTCCAGTGCCAGAGATAAGTGTGGGGTCTAAAGAGACTGTCCAAGTGAACAAGGACTTGAAATGAAACAATTTTTGGTGACACTCTCTCATGGTGGTAGTTCTGGTATGGAATGACCATGTTGCCAATGAAAGCAGATGCACAAGACAGAGTCACGACAATCAGAAAGTAGCAAAGCTGCTGGTGTATCTTGATTTCCGGATAGCACAACATAAAACTAGTTTAAACTAACTCACAGCATCCTTGCAAATACATTGGCCTAGTTTTATCTCACCTTGTAAAATTGGAGAAGCAGGGGTTGTGGCCATTTTGTCTATTTTTGGTATCTACTGACTGAACAGGCACTTTTTGAATCCTGACTGTGTGCCCCCAAAACACTAAGAATGGGCCATGTGTAATAAAGAACTTGATCTTTGTTTCAGGGTATTTCGGATGCGGAAAAATCATGAAAATTGTAAATTAGTGTGGCAACTGAAAATGGATATCCATGTTGCCCCCTTCAGACCCCCCTTTGACATATGCTATATGAAGAATTTTGACAATACGGTGCTGGGGAGATGCTCTTGTTGCAATAGCATGAAGACCAAGTTCAAATCACCAACACATCTCAAAAGCTTCTAAGCATTGTAACCTGGCTCTGTGAATTCAGGGCTAGGGCAGCAAAGGCAGGAGAAACCTGGGACTTGCTGGCAGGCCAGCCCACCCAGCGGATGGGCAGGGAGAGAACTTGCTTCAAAATATAAAGTAGGAAGAGACTGAGGAAGCCACTTGATGCTAATATTTGGCCTTCATAGGCATCCCTCCCCACACACAGGGACAAGTACACATGGACAAACACGCATATATTAACAATACAGAGAAAGGTTTTCTAAGCCTGAAGCAACAAAGACTGTTCCATGGCCATTCCCTGCTATGGGCCTCAGATAGTGATGTATTTTCTTATTTAAAATTCACTTTCAAAATGATTATGACTTAGGGAAAACATGGAAATAAATGAAAGGTATTACTCTGACAATAACATGGCAGTTTGCTTTGCTCAAGCCAGAGCATTTGTTCTTGTCAAATATAACCTAATTCATCTTCCTAAATTTTCTCATATAAAATGATGAATATTCGCCTGTGAAATTTATGGAATTAATATCTTTCAAAATTACCGATTCACTACAGTTTGCTGCCAGTTCATCTCGGAGACAAATTTGTCATCAGGTTCCCAGTCAAACTCATTCACATAAGCAAGAGACTAAACACTTACCTAGTCATAACTACTTAATCAAAACATTCCCCACTCCCTCAATAGCTAATGAGTGTCAAAGGCGAGATTCAAGACCAGAGCTCGGTGAAGCCCAGATTCTCTCATTATCAATACACTACTTCCTATTACAGTCAGTGAAGAGTAGGGACTTCAATTCAGTTTTGAAAAATGAAAGAAAATTGCTCCTGATATCTCAGCATAGTGTAGAGAAGTGATAGCAGGTTATTTTCTCAGGCAACAGCAGAGCAGGATTCATAGAAACACATGAAAACTTACAACAGTAAGCTGTGGGTGAGAAGGGAGGGCGGACGGCAGCCAGAAGACCAGGCTCCTAGATCTCTTGCTCCGGGGGTCTTAATCATAGTCTTCGTCATGCGGCTTCTGTCTCAACTTCCTATGTGCTCTAGTGTGTGGTCTGTGTTTGTCACCTGGTTTGATTCCTTACTTTTCTCCTTGGTAGATGTTTTTAATCTTGAAGGTTTCTCCTCACTCAGAGTTGTCTCATTCAAAGTTTCCAACTGAATGTCATCCATCACGTTGCCACTGACTTTGCCATCCTTGGAGTTCCTGTGACATGCTGTATTTCACTTGTGTGTTGACTTGCACTGGCCCAGTGAGCCTTTTTATGATTGGAAATGTGCAGACAAATGGAAACAATCCCATGTGCATGGGCGGGGTTAGAATATCACACACACTAGGGAGCATCAGGCAGTGTCCTGCAAGTGCTCATGACTCAGATGGGAAACTCCCTCCCTTCCAAATCTTCTTATGTCAGTCAACCTAGGCTTCTTTACGTGAAAGGCAACAAGTGAGGCTCTGTGTTACTCAGAGGTTTTACACATCTGGAAATGAACTCATATGCACCCTCTAGGCTAAAATATACCTTATTTCAGCTGTGGGCAATTTTTCAACCAATGCCAATGAAAGACATGTAGGAAACCAGCCATGGACTCAAGCTAATTGGGCTTGAGAACTGGTTCCATACTTTCCCAAGAAATAAAGTTTGCTGAAGTTAATTTCTCAACTATCAATTCCATCCTTCATTCATACATACATACACATGTAAAATGGGCATAGTCATTGTATCCATCTCATGAATATATTAATAACTAAACACTACAAGAGATGGAAGTTAGGACAAGCACTTAACAGTGACTTTCTCAAGCAGTGGCCATCGCTACATGCCTGGTTCCTTGCTATGAGCTCTCCTCATGAACACATTTTAACCATCACTGCATGCCTGCTGGGGAATTGCCATTACCAGTCTTTGACAGAGAAGGTGGTAGATGGTGAACTAAAATTAAATTTTCACAGGAACTTCCAGCCCAGTGATTTGTAACTTTATAAAAGCTTCCACTCAAGCTCGGGATTAGAGCTTAAATTATGACCCTCCACCAGGGAAGAAAAGGGAGTTAAGTTTTGGAATGAGCAAAAGACTTTTTAAGGTTTCAAAATTATGCTCCCACAGTGGTATTAACACTTGACAACCTTAATGCTCTACAACCTTCAAACCCTGCTTAATTCAACGTATGAGGAGTAATGGCGGCACTCGGGCTGCCGTGATGCAGAATCTTGGAGTGCATAAAAAGCATCTGCTTCCCCATAATGCCTCAATGAATCATTATGACAAACAGAAATAAAGCCAGTGCGTCTCACTGTATAGCTGATTCTGCTTTTCTGCTCACAAGGCACAGAAGTTAATTACTATGAACAGATGTGCTTAGATTGGACAAGAATTTATATGCCATGAAATTCAGCATGGACTAAAACAACACAATATGGTTGGTGCATTTGTACTTCTTGGGTAGCTGTTGAAAGGGAGGTGCCATGCACTCTCTCAGTGTTCATGTGAGAGCCTTGAGGGCCTGATTTTCCAGTTGCTATTCTCTTCTAGATACTTCATGTCAAACAAATCCATTGTGATGGTTTGGATGAGAAATGTTTCCCAGGCATATATATTCCCCTGTTGGAGGTGGTCCTGTTTCAGAAGGTCATAGAATCTTTGGGAGGCAGAGCCTTGCTGGAGGAAGTAGCTCACTAGGGGTGTATTCTAAGGTTTTTATAGCCTGGCCTTACTTCCTGTTCTCTTTCTCTGCTTCTTCCATCCGGAGGGAATGGAATCGCCCTGCTTCCTGACTGGCAAGCTGGCATCACACGTTTTCTGTCATTTCCTTCATGTTAAAATGGACTATCCTCCCACCCCCCGGAGCTGGAAGCTGAACTAGAACCCCCGCCCCATTTCCTCTAAATTGCTTGTAGTCATGATATTTTTTCACAGGGACAGAAAATCAACAGATGCATTCCTTCTTATGAATTGGTATGGAGACACCATCTGATTCCCATAGTACCTGTGGCTGGCTGCCTGAGTGGTTCACGTACCAGTGAAGCCAGAGCTGCCTGTGGATTTCCACATGAAGAAGTTAGTTGTATTCAATATCACGATGGTGCATTCTTGTCCCTTCCAGTTCAGGTGACCACATAATAGAATATTTCCATTCCTTCTAGATTAGGTGACAAGATAGCCACAGATTCATTAATTTTGTTTAGTATCATATTATTTTCATCTTTTTTCAAGCAGGTAACCAGGGGAGTGAAGATTAATTGACACATATAGACACTCCTGTAAGAGTTCAGAATGTGTGCACATGACTCTTATAAACAGAGTACAAAGTATGGAACAATAAATTGCTAGTTTACTATATTCAAAAGATATTTTAGATTTATTCACCTCAGTAGATAGCTTATTTGCTACTTAGCCTCCAAGTATGCAAAAAGAGTAGAAAACTTCTATTTCACACTCAATAAGAGATATAAGACCAACTCTATAGGATATGTTCAGTGTTAAAATGAAAAAAAAAAGTTTTTCCAAAGACTCATGAAGAAAATAATGAAGAAAAAAATCCTGTAACTTAAGGGCTAAAGATAAGCCAATTTCCTTATGAAGGTTAAGGTCATCCATAACCTCATTTATGTCATAGTTACTTGGGGCACAAGGGTTGTCATTGTTGCTTTTCTAAAGATGAGACACTAGAGGCTTCGTGAAGCTGAGTGGTCTAAAGAGCACACAAGCTCCCAGAGAGAGAGAGCCAGCACATGATGGCTGAAGCACCTGCCGCATTGCTCTGGGAAGTAATGGAGCCAGGAGTATAGGTACCCAAGGCCCTGGTTCCGTTGGTGAATTGTGGAAGGAGTCACAAATGAGCTGCCATGAGGCTTGGGCATTGCAGATGAGGATTAGGATGAGGGGTTTTATCAAAGGAAGAAAAAGAAGTGTATTCAATATAAAGGGGTACACAGACCAAACCCAGAGGTAACTATGCTCTAATTCAAATGCACCTCAATTTCCTCATCTTCTAAAATCCTTTTAGATGGTTGGTGCATCCATTGTGGCTTCTGCTTGCACTGAGATAGGATAAGCATAGTCTTGGTTCCTTGTACAATTACAGCCTTGACTTTGGTCCTCATACTTCACTTACTCAGTTCCTAATGATCTATGTCAATGATAATTAACTCAAAAGTAATAAGGCACCATGAAAAATAAAACCAAACAGAAACAAAAGACCTTCCCTAATGTTATTTCCTTGGCCAAAGACTAGATAAATCTCAGTGCCAACCTGGGCACACCATTCTGTACCACTTTTCCATTTTGATTGAACACCTGTGGAGGTTAGAGAACAATGCATAAGGAGTCAGTTCTTCCCGTGAATCTTGTGAGCTCTTAGGCTGGAACTCTGATCACCAGGATTGGTGAGCCCTTCTTTACCTCATGAGCCATCTCACCACCTTAAGTTTTGAGACATGGTCTTGCAGTACATTTAGAGCTTGCCAATTGGACTAGACTGGCTGACCATTGTCTCCTGGATCATTGTACCAGTCTCTCCAGCTCTGGAATTATAGGAGCATGTAGCCACATAGAGCCTTTTATGTCACTGTTGAAGATTTGAATTCAGGTCCTCATGATAAGCAGCAAGCACTCTGTCCAATGAGGCAAGTCCCTGGAACATTATTTACCTTTTAAAGTCCCTATTTGAAGGTGATTATTCTTAAGAGACAGAAACTATACAGAGCAATCTTCTAAGAAGTTATCAGAGATTGGAAAAATGTTTTAAGTTCCAAAGCATGACAGTGGTAAATCATTTACATTATAAAATTCTACCCAGGAACTCTTATTTTCAGACATACCCACTGTCCCTGTTCATGGTGATGAAATTTCATCTCCAGAGCTTCCTTTGAGAAGTGTTTCCTGTTTGAGATATGAGAAAACTAGAGAACTGGGGGCTTAGAAGGTAGATTTAGGGACACACATCCATTATACTTAGAAACAAACCTCAAACCCACTGTAATAGATCCTAAATCCTTTGCCTGTCTCTGCTAAGGAAGGAGTAGTGAAATTTGAATAGTGGTGGATATTGAATTTCTGATAACACTGTGGCCCAGGGTAGACTCATCTCTGTTTCGAATGCCAGTGGCCTGCCTTTTCCTTGTAGGGTAGAGGATATTCTTATGGTCAGTTTGATGTATTTGGAATGAGCCTGGTCCTTTCATTGCAACCCCTGACATAGGTCCTGGCATGGATAATGGGTGTAAACCTGGGCAATAGCAGGGTCAAAGATGACACCACCAAGGCAGTGCATTAAACACTGACTCCTAGACCTTTGCAGCCATTTTAAGGAATAGTGAGCCTATGCTTCCTTAAGGCTAAACCATGAATCATATCTTCATGTGTAAGGATGACCTGAGTTTTAAGTCAGCACTAGGGAGGAAAGGCCAATGAGTCATCATGGAACCACAGATAGAAATAATGCCTGAAGTAAAATACAGACCTGAGAGTTTCCACTATGGAAGGCATTAGGGCCTCTTTTTGTCATTAGCTGTAACCCTCCTTCTTGACCCTGCCTGCCTCTCATAACCACACCTCTCTGCCCACCTCATGCTATTTGCCACGCCTCTCTCCTGGTTCCAGTTACATCGGAAGTCCCGCCTCCAGAGACTGAATAAGGAGCTGCTGATTGGGCCAGCATGCTGACAAACTTGGGGCAGGGGTTTTGCCTCACCTATTCTACCTGTTGGCTTGTAACAAAGAGATGATTAAATGAAAGATGGCTGAGTGATCACACTTGAGTTCTGTCTAATTTTTTTTTTTAAGAACCTTCCACGTGGATTAAGGTAACATAAACATGGCTTGCCAATTTTCTCCTGACTCCATATTCCAGAAAACCCATTCCTATTGTTGCCGCTAGCCAGCAACAATCAGCCTACTATACAGAAGATAAATCTTTTATGTACTCATCTGAGGTAATTTACAGTGTCTAACTGAGAACTCACCCCAGTCATGGTTCCATAGAAGCCAGCTTCAAAGAGTCTGGACATTGTGTATCCTCAGAATGGTTACATCCTCCAAAGATTTGTGATTTTGTTTGTTTGTTTTTGTTTTTCTGGTAACATCTAATGAACAATAGGAATGTTCCAGAGTCCTTATGGGATTTTTGTTTTTTTGTTTTGTTTTGTTTTACATTAATGTTGAATTATCCTCTAATGCAGGACCACAGTTACTGTATTTCAGAAAGTACTTCCTTGGCTTAGGCCACTTGAGGACATATAGTCACAGCATATCCTCATAGAGTTCATGAGAAATTGGCTCATCAACTACCATGTGATCACCTAATTGTCATGAAAATACTTTGTTAGCATATGAATGGATTTGATAGCTCAGATTAGTCTTAGGAAAGTAAAATAAAGAAGATACCTGCAGTAGGAACGAACGTTCTTACCACAGGCTTGAAGATATCTGATCAGTTCCCCACATGCATAAAAATAGAGACAAACATATGTTCTATCAACTTCACCTAAGAAAATCCTCCAGACACACTTAAAGCTCAATCCCCTCCTTGAATGAGAATTACATTTACAAATGATTTCAATTTAACTTCTAAATGTTGCACATTTCTCTGCATGCTTTGCCTTTTATTCTTGGGACACCGGTTATATATATTAGAACCCATCGAATCAGAGAATTAAGATGCCCTAGTTAGGCTTCCATAGAGATATGGGTTAGAAATTAATAGCATTGAATGCTTTTCCCGAGGGCCCAGATTTAACTCTCAGCACCCACATGACTGCTCACAGCAAGTTACTCCGGGGAATCTGATGCCTTCTCTGGTGCCAGTCTATGGGTGCTGCATACATGTGGTGCCCACACATACACACAGTCAAAATAGCTATACCCATAAAATAAAGTAATTAAAAAAAATAGCTACAGTACTAATTATGCCCTAAGGAATAGGGCATTGGCTGGGATTCCTTCTCTGTCACTGATCTCTCCGAACTCTTTTGCTGCCCCAGAATATCACATCATATACCGTCCACTGCTTTCTCAAACAGTTAGTTCTCAGCTAAAGAATGAGCTCGTATAGATCTGAATATTTTTAATACTTAGGAAAATGGTTTATTAAAAAATGACTGGGGAATAAATCCATCAGGGAGCTAGCTAGGGTGAATTCTTAATGCATTTTTTTCATTTTTCTGGCTAAAACCTCAAATATTGGTTTTGGAATAAAAATGAAGGCTGGGATGTTGTCAGATCAATAATTTAGCTTTTCTTCTGGACTTTGGCTTCTTATCTCTAATGGCTCCCTGAAAGTACAAGCTGTGGTCAGTTCTTTTTTTTTTTTTACACATTCAGGCTACTAAAGATTATATCCCCTAACAGGTCTGTGAAAACTATCATCATAAATGTATTTCCACTAGATAAATGCTTGTTCAAGTAATGTATTTTACAAAAGAAAAACATCTGAGATGATATCAAAGGACTGTGTAGTAAACATGATACCAAGATTGAAGATTTAAATTAAAAGTAAATTAAATTAAAATTTTACATACAAAGGCTAATAATTGTACTAAGTGTGATATTGAAAAAGATTGTCTTACTAGATTTTGAGATATACTGTAAAAATTGTTAATTTATGAAAACATGGCTCAAAAATACTAAGACTTGGAATGTTACTTTACATGTGTCATACAGCAAAAGTCTTTTAAAAATCAATGAGTAGGATGGCTCAAAAGTTAAGGGCACTTGCTACCTTTGCATAGGACTCATATTTGGTAAACAGTGCCCATGAGAGGTGTTTCACAACTATTTCTAACCCTAATGCCAGGGGATCTGATGCCATTTCTGGCCTCCATGAACACCAGGTATATGAGTGTGAATGTGTGTGTGTGTATGTGTGTGTGTGTGTGTGTGTATACATGTAAGCATTCAAGCATATACATAAGATACAAATAACTGTATCTTTTTTTTTGTAAATTTTTTTTTTAATTTTCTTTATTTACATGAAATTTCTCCATTCCCAGTTTCCCCTCCAAAAAACAAAGAAACAAACAAAAACAACCAAAACAAACCCCTGTTGCCTCCCACTTCCTCATGCCTGCCACCCCGCCCTCTCTCACTTTCTGGCCCTGGCATTCCCCTACACTGGGGCACAGAACTTTCACAGGGCCGAGCTCCTCTCCTCCTATTGATGATTGAATTTGCAATCCTCTACTATACACATGCTGCCTGAACAAACAATCAGACCCCTCCATGTGCAGTCTTTGGTTGGTGGTTGAAACCCTGGGAGCTCTGAGGGTACCCTGAGATTCCACCTCACACCAGTCAGAATGGCTAGGATAAAAAGCTCAGGTGACAGCAGATGCT
>NW_022196891.1:26258001-26320181 GCF_008632895.1 Mastomys coucha | reverse complement strand
TTGGAGAAAGGACCAATGGAGCTGAGGGGTTTGCAGCCCCTTAGGACGAACAACAATATGAACTAACTGTATCTTTAATAAACCATGGAATGGTGGTAGAGATGACTACTTGGGGGAAACATTGTGCACAATCTGTTCTTTTTCAAAGTATATTCACAAGAATAAATCACAGTTACGTACGGTCACAGTCTCAAATGGGATTTCTCTATTACAACATCAAATATGGAAACCAGAAGGTAAAAACTGATACATAGCTTTCTGCTATGCATATTATGTTCTGAATGCTGCCAGTGTTTTACAAGTTTATAATATGCCAGGAAAACTAGAAGACAAATATTAAGCTGGGAAGGTATTTGTAAAATAAGTAACAAAACTCATAGAAATATTCTTTCTTCTTTTTCTTTTGTTTAGGGGAGATCACAAGGGTGGAGGTGGGCTTGGGAGTTCTGGGAAATGAATATGATTGGGTTGCATTACATAAAATTTCCAAATAATTAATAAAATATTATATTTTTAAATCAAATGATATAAATGCAAGAAGCCTTGAATGGCAGTTTTAAAAGGAAAATAATTTACTAAAAAATATTCTTGATGAGGTTCAAATTCACAAAAGAGTTACTACCATCAGGCTGCGGCCAGAAATCATGCCTAGTAGGAAGGCTGAGACAGGAAACCTCAATTTTCCCTGTTATCGATCTTCATAGCCACTTGAAAACGAGCCTTCAGACACAGAGCTTGGGAGGTAGGAAGTGATTGCCATGCTTGTATCGATTGCATCTCTGCTTCCCAAAATTCCTACTCCCTTTCAGGAGCTAGAAGCTCCTTTGAGGGAATCTTGACTGACATCACTCAGAGTCCACAGAAAGGGAGACCCCTAGTGGTCACTCCTTCAAAAGCCAGGTTCAACTGGGAGCACAAGTGAACCAGGAAGGCTTCTAAGACTTGAAAGCTAACATCTGATAGGAAAAAGTCAAGGTGGACAAAGAATACAGTGGCAGAAAAGAATTTTAAAGTGTTCTTGCTTTCAAAGGTGTAAGAAAATATTAATATCTCTGTGTGTGTGCATGTGTGGATGTGTTATTATGAATGCATGTGTGTGTGTGTGTGTGTGTGTGTGTGTGTGTGTATGTGTGTGTGTGTGTGTGTTTTCTTTAGTGGTAGGAGATTGAACATGGCCTCCTATTGGGTAGAAATTAAAAGCTCTACCTCTAGATGATATCTACATATCTGTATCATTAAAAAGCTACATTAAGGGCTGGAGAGATGGTTCAGGCAGTTAAGAGCACTGACTGCTCTTCCAGAGGTCCTGAGTTCAATTCCCAGCAACCGCATGGTGGCACACAATCATTTGTAATGGTATCTGATGCCCTCTTCTGATGTGTTTGAAGACAGCTACTGTGTACTCATATACATAAAATAAATAAACTTTTAAAAATTACTTTAAAATATATGATTATATTTTTAAGTTACTTGTCAAAGAAATAAGTATTCCTGCTTTTAAAATGGGTACTTGCAAACATTACAGAAACATGCTTAAGTTTAAAAAGATGTAGCTGAAACCTGTATTTATTTACAATCTGGAAGAAACAGTTTTCATAGGGAAAAAGAGAGAAATAAATATATTAGAAAATGTAAAGGCAGAACAAGCAGATGTAAAATCATATGCCAGTCTAAACATATCACAGCAAAAGGAAAGTATAAAAAGAATAAAATACAATTCTTTTCTGCTAGGTCCATATAAGTTTTAAAAGTTCACCCACCTAAATATTGGACACCATTTAAGAATATTTTATTATGATAATAAATAACATAAGTGATACAGAGAGTGTCCATGGTGATGATTAACATGTTGAAAAATATGTAAAAGAATGGAGAAAAAGGAATGAGGCACAAACATAGTTTTTCTAAAAATGTAGACAGCAAGAGGGGTGGTTCTGTTATTTGTCAGTTTGTCTTATCTGACCTACTTCTATAGAATTCTCTTTGTTGCCATTTCAAAGAAAAATAACATCAGTGTATAAGTATGAGGGCACAATATTCATATAACAGAGCAACACCTTAAGAGTTAAAGATTCCCTTATCTATATCTTTATTCTTTTCTTTGTTAAATTAATGAATACAGAAGGTAACATTTTATAAAAAAGTATCAATGGGGATTAATTATGATCAAGTTAAGAAGGAATGTGTTTTCATCACAATGCAGTAGAATTTATGTTGTGGTTGTTTTTCAAATCTGTTTACCAACATACATTAGCCTTTTTAGAACCAGAAAAGTCAGATTAAGTGCAAATCTGAGGTATCTTGTATACTGTATGTTATGAAGATATAATTATATTATTGCTGCTTAATAAAAAGTGTTAATGTTTATAGTACATATGGTCCCTCATTTTAACTGTGTGTTTATGTATGTGTGTGAGTGTTTGTGAGTATGTGTGTGTATGTGTGTGTGAGTGAGTGTGAGTGCATGTGAGTCATGTGTATATGTGTGTGTATCTGTTTGAACATATGTATATGCTATGTATATGTATATGTATGCTTGTGTATGTATATGTGTATTTGTGAGTATATATGTATGCATGCATGTATGAGTGTATATGTATGTGTGTTTGTGTGTATATGTGTGTGAGTGAATGTGTGTATGCATGTATGTGTGTTAGTGTGTATCTATATGGTATTTGAGTATGTATATATATTTTGTGAATATATATGTATGCATGTGTATGCGAGTATATATGTGTGAGTTTGTATGTGTGAGTGAATGTGTATATGTATGTATGTGTATATATATATGTGTGTATTTTTATGTATGTATGTGTATTTGTGAGTATATATGTATGAATGCATGTTTGAGTATATGTGTATAGGTGTGAGTTTGTGTGTATGCGTGTGTGAGTATGCATCTGTGTGATGGCTTCTATATGCTTGGCCCAGGGAATGGCACTATTAGGAGGTGTGGTCCTGTTGTAGTAGATGTGTCACTGTGGGTGTGGCCTTTAAGACCCTTGTCCTAGCTGTCTAGAATTCAGTCTTCTCTTAGTGGCTTTCAGATAAAGATGTAGAACTCTCATCTCCTCCTGCACCATGTCTGCCTGGATGCTACGATGCTTAATGATAATGGACTGAACCTCTAGACAAATAAGCCATCCCCAATTAAATGTTGTCCTTATAAAAGTTGCCTTGGTCATGGTGTCTATTCACAGCAGTAAAACTCTAACTAAGACTATGTATGTGTGTTTATGAGTGTATATGTATGGATGTGTGTGAGAATATGTATGTGTGTGTGCATGTGAGTAAATGAGTGTATATAGGTATTTATTCATGTACGTATGTGTGTGTGCATGTATGCATATATGTGAGCATGTGGGTTCGTATACTTGTAGATTCTTTTTAACTCAGAAAAGTTATCCACCATGTCACTTTATTGAATTCATTCAATAAAGGAAAGTTTGGTTGGAATGATGAAGGGAACGAGTGACAACACATTTTTCCTACTTTGTTTTATTTTTAATAGTTCTAAACTCATTTTATTCAACACAGAAACTTTTAAGAAATGGAACCTACTTTTTTCATGCCTTTTAGAACATTGGTGCCTCCTGTCTAGTACACCTTCCTCCCTCGTGGAATTAAGGCCTTTGGCCATTATTTTCCCAGGGTTAGAAACAAAACATTCCTCTGATAGCACCCTGATACCTCCTGGTGCCTCAGTTGTCTTCCCTGCTATCAGAGTTTGCCATGTTGTCTTTCTTGTATTAGTCCCACTTCTCCTGCAAGGCCCCTCAAGTTGTGTTCTTGTAACTCCATACGCATTTTCTATTCTTGTCAACATCAATACCGACCCCTCAAAATGTCAAAGCTGACCGACAATTCTCCGGCAATGTTCAGCACAGTTACTGTTCTCCCACTTTCTTTGACATGTGTTGGAGTCTAAGGCCTCATGCTACTGATTCTCTACTGAACCACCGAACACATCTTTGAATCTATGGGTTCTTTCCAAAGTCCCCAGTCTCTTAGCTCTCACTCAGCATTGCATTTCCCCCTACATAAACGCAGTCTTTCTAGCTGGTTTTCATGTTATCTCATACAGAACTTTGGCTAATGCCCCTCTACTCATTCTGGCTAATACTTCTTGTAAGCCATGCACAAATCTTATCATTCTTACTCTCAAACACATTCAAAATCAATCCATTTCATCCTCTATTGTTAGGTGTGTATGTGGGGTGTATGTGTGTGTGTGTGTGTGTGTGTGTGTGTGTGTGTGCGTGCGTGCGTGTGTGGGTGGGTGGGTGTGTCACAGTCATCATTCCCATGGAAGGATCTAGTGACCTAATTGGCCACTTTGCTTGCCCTTGCATTTATGGTCTCCTGCTCAATGGCCATGTGAAGCTAAGCCCATCTGTGTTCTGGGTAAAGCCTGTTGTCAGGGCCCATTGCACTCACAGCAAGCATCTGGCTTTATCAAGAGGCCCTCTACAACTGGCTGCTGCTTCCCCACCTCTCTGGACTCCTCTCTCACTGTTGCTCCTGGTGGCATTGCTTGCTCAAGTTCACTGCCCTTTGATATTCCCTGAATGCCGTAGGCTCTTTCCAATCTAGGAGTACCACATCCCGGGCATTAGCATCATCCAGTCCTTCCTTCCTTCAAGTGTCCACTAGCTAAAAAGTCCCTTCCTCAGCAAGTGTTTCCTGTTAACATAATTAAACTTAACTGTCCTTTTAAGCACACTTCTTCATTTTCTATTCTAGTTTTCTTCACTGCATTTACCACCATTGACATCAGATACTAGACATTCATTTGTTGGTAAGCTTTTTCTGTCTACACCACATTTATTTAGAAGGTAAAGCATGCTTACTCTATCTCTATATTCCAGCATCTAGAGCTGGTGCCTATAGTACAGTATGTGTTCGTTAAAGATCTTTTCAGAGAAAGAATAGATCAGTGAAGGTATAGCTACACACGCCTGTCTGAAAGAGCCAGAAGCAAACACAGAGAGCTGGTGAGGTCAGCGCCAGTTGCCTGGGAGCCAGGGAAGGGAAAGCCAGAGCAGCTGTTCACAGACTAGATGAGGGCAGCTGGGTTAATGCCCATCATAAACATTAACTGGCCAGCTGTGAGGCCGTGTTCCAGCACACAGCATTTTTTTCAAAAGTCAGGACGAGAGAAGATTCAATGTCACACCATAAATCACATGAGAGGTTACAGGTTCCAGCTGTGAAAATATTTCTATCCCTGTCCTATAGAGAAGAGAATTCCAGTGAAGAATGCCGGGGCTCCCACAGGCACCCCATCTTCACTGTCACACTTCCCAACCCCATTGTTTTCCAGAGTTCAGTGTTTTCTCCACGGGACCCTGATAGCTATCCTTGCTATTCTGGCTCATGCTCTATTTTCCTTAGGTGCCACATGAGCTCTTTCAATGTTCACACACACACACACACACACACACACACACACACACACACACACACACAGTCATTTCCCACATCAGGTGATCATCTACTGATAGGTGCGAGCACATCTGCTCTGTCTCAGTGATTTCACTGTATCCCTTCCTACTATCTGTTTATCATCTCAGCAATCTCATCCACCCTCTCCAGAAATCTTGGCAGCCCTCCAGCATCAGAGGCTTTCAGGCCGCGTACTGTACATGTGAGGAAATTATCTCCTCTATTTTAGATAGATTTGGTAGTACCTTTTGAAAATTTCATTTTTTGCCATTTGGAGAGGCCCTAATGCATGATCCCTGCATAGACAGTACACATTCACAAGCATATCCTGTCATCTTTCATTCAACTGTGCAACTTAACTTGTGGGTGAGGCACATATGAGATTCACTTACCATTAGGAGGAAGAAGAAGAGAAAGAGGAAGCGAGAGAGGGAGGTTGGGAGAAAGAAGGGCAGAGGAAGGAAGGAATGAAGGGAGGGAGCCAGGCTTTTGAGTTGTCACAACCTTCTACAAATTACAGGAGGGCTTGTTAGGGTTAAGTTCTTAATTACAGAAAAGAAGATACTGCTATAAGAAATGTGAATCTTTTTTAAATAAATTAACTTTTTTGTTTTTCTTTTTGTGGGGGTTGGAAACATAAGAGCATGGGCACACAGGAATAAGAAGCAATTTAAAAAGCATTAGGTTTTTAAATGCTAAGTATAATGAAATTCCTGTTTGATTTCCCTTAGTACATGCATCGTAGCAGAACAATCCTATCTGTGAAACAGTCCTGTGAAGCTATAATCAACCTTTATCTCTTACTACTCATTACTCAAAGTAGATGAAATATTTTCATCAGGCATATCACAGTGACACATGGCAATTCTCCTATCAGGGATATTGTTCAATATTTTATTACCCAATTGAAAGAACTATTCAAAAGACTGCATACAGCATCGTGTTTTATAGTTTAAGAGCAATTTATGAAAAATACAACAAATCTATATAGGGAGACGGTTTATAGCTCCTATCTATCTATCATTCACTTATGCCAAATCAATTTCCTGTTCAGAGTAGAGAGAGGGCGTGATGCGGGAGCAATGTTTCAGATCTAAAACTATGTATAATATTTAACAGCCAGTTACGTTTACAAGCTTAGACATTCTTTAACATGTACAATGAGGTGTCATTCTTCAAAGAAAATTGTCTCCTCAAATCTTTCTATATTTCAATAGAGGTTGGCGGCTGCAGTAAAACATTATTTTCTAACTGCCTCTGAGATTTCTGGCTCTCCAAGAACATGAACACTATAGCATAAAGTACAATCAATAGCTCTTGTAGTTTCTCTTAGATGTACTTGTGTTTAAATAAAGAGCACACCAATTTAGCTTAGTGGAGTTCCAGTATGCTGCCTACGATGGAGAAGATATGCCCTTTGGATTCAGTCCAGGAGTGTAAGAGGAGCAAAGATGGATAGTCCCTACTTTGTAAGAATGCAGTAAGGCACAATGGATCTTTGCTGTTTTAAGTTTAGAAATTGCCATATTTATATAATTCATTTTTGAGGATCGATTTACTTTTTTAAAAAATACTTGAGAAATTTTCAACTGAATTTGTTGGCTTTAAAAATGTTATCAAATCTAACCTGAACTCAATGTGCTTACATGCAAATTGATTGGGAACTTAGGGGAAGGCATAGCAGGACAAGGAGAAAATCCTTTTGATATTTTCTGAGGTCCCCTACAACCTTAACATCTAAAAGTCTTCAGGAATGACAGAGCCTATATGTTAATATATAAGCCATGTGTTAACAATAATACAGATAAGGTAGGTATGCTAACTCAAACTTGTAATCTCAGCCCTTGTGAAGTCAAATCAGGCATAGCAGGAGTTTGAAACCAGCTTGGTTTAACATCAAGTTTCAGACCAACATGGACTATATTGTGCAACTATCTAAAAATAAAAAAGTAAAAGTAAAAGTAAAAAAAAAAAAAGATCAATAACCAAGAACAAAATAATAAGAAAAGAATAATGAACCACTTTATTGGAAATAAAATAGTACAGGCAATGTTACAAATGTGAGTCAAATTTTTGACTCTGGACTGCAGAAGATAGGAATCTCAGCTTGAAGTTGACTTTTGACTGAGGAGCTACTGAGCATATTGTGATGGGCAAGCCAAGAAGTAAGTAGTCCCAAGATCCAGTAGCCACTGGAATGAGCATCTACCCATCAGATGCAGGCACAGGTGCTGGAGTTTGTTGTTTCCAATGGTGAGGAAAAGGGAGCCACAGAGGGATGTCCCAAAGATCTGTAACTTCTGTCTCCTTGTGGGCAGAGGCTTCCAAGAACTGCCACCAAATATTCAATTTTCAGCTTAGTGTTAACCAAAACATAAGTAGCTCAATAGGATTTAAGCATCTTCTCTAGAAATTATGAGTCCTGGAAACCACATTGTTCTGGATTCCAGAATCAGGAAAATAGAAGATATTTTGTGGAACATCTGTGATATATAATATAAGAGTCAATCATCTTATTAACCCACAGGTTATCCTCTTACACTTGAGACACCCTAACTTCATATAATGTTCTTCATTAATTTGGGTAGTAGACTGGATCATAATAGTCATAAAGTTAGACCGATGGTATTAAGTAAATGAAAGCAAGAAAAAGAGTCTTCAAGGGTAATTGAGTAAAGACAAAGAAAACTGATGAAACTAGTTGTTAAACAAGACTAATGACTTACATCTACAGACAACATAGACACTGTGAATTCTCTTCATTGTCTAGGAAATTATTGGTCATTAGGAGACACACAGAAGGAAATTCTTAGAGGGAATGATAAAAAAAAAAAGAAACAGGCATTTAGAAGGCGAGTAGACTATTTCCCCATATAGTACTTATTCACTTACAGAGAATGAAAAAATTGACTTTTGGCATTCTGGGTTATCCTCATGTAAAGTGACTTAAAGATAATCATAGTGGATATTTTCCACTACCTAATGATAATATAAAATATGTCCCACAAACAAAAGTTCAGAGTTTGTGTCCAACAGGGTTAGCATTAGATAATTAACAACTTAAAATGAAGGCTAATATTAGCAGATAATAGTAACCATGGAGATACAATTATTTTTCTGGTAACTTAAAGTAGAAAAACTACTTATTAAATACCAACTGTGCTCACCAGAAATTGGATTGTTACAATAATACCAATACAAATTAAACTAAGAAGGCCCTGAAATATAAACATGGATTTACTAGCTCTTTCTGTGGAGTATAATTATACCATTTACGTCAACCCAAACCCAAACTCCTAGGGTAGTTGCTGATAAGATGGCACATTATTCAACATTTCAGTCTGAGCAAGTGTTTCAGAATTTAATTATGAGTTTGAAGTTGTGCAACAGTCAGATTTCCATCCACCAAACAACTGTAAGTTCTGAAGTGCCTTAGATCCACATGTTGAAGCAAATGATTTTTTAAAATGTGTTTACAACTACTCTAAACAAAAGTGCATTAGTAATTAATTTGCAGCTATAAACACAGTTAAGCAATTAGCTTGTTTTTAACCATGAGTGCATGTTATAGGAACTGTTATTTGTATGGGCAGCATTTTAAGTAGTCCTGAAAATGATAGGAGGCTTTCAAAGTAGATGTGTTTGAGCACAGAGACTGAAGCTGGAGTCCACCTCTAATATAGCAGGGAGCTTTGTTTATAACCTCACATGGGTTATATTAGAGCCATAAGAGGGTCCCCCCCAAACCCTTTACTAGGTGTGAATATGTATATCATGTACATGATGTGTGTGTGTATGTACATGTATGTGTACATGTACATGTGTGTGTGGGTATGTGTGTGTGTAGGCGTCCCTTGGTTGTGTGCATTCCAATGTTGTGCACATGTCCCTTGGTCATAGTAGGGAATTCATACATGGCTGAATAAATCTGCTCCAGGGAAACAGAGGAGAACCGTGATCCCAGAGGGGGACCAAAATCCCATCCTCATATTCATCTGGCAAAACGTACTTGATGACTGTTGAAATCATGGTCTCAGCACTGGGAACTCAGATAGTAATATTTTATCTTCAACTTAATTTTTGTCTTATTTTTTGTGTAATTTGTGAAATACCAATGCTTGGAATGAGCTGATGCAGTCTGTGTCCTCTTGGAGATTAGTTTTTCATAGCATTGTTTATTTTTCCACCTGATATATATATATATATATATATATATATATATATATATATATATATATATATATAAATGTATATGTAAATATATATGTGTATATATATATATATATGCTGTTTCTCAATAAATTTAATGTCATAATCTGATCTTATCATAAAATGAAATCATACACATATTGAGAATGATCCGGGAACTACTACTCCCTGAGGAGCAGTCGAACATTGTTGAATATGAGTAGTTCGATGCTATCATAGTTGTGAATTCTGGGTTGGGCTCTCCTAAAGCCTTTACTGTACACAACTTTCTGGTATTTTGTGTTCGTGGACTATTTAATGGGCCCGCCTCATATTCTTAACCAGATTGCCCTCATGTCCTCCTGACTGCTATGAGCAGGCACTGGATGCCTTGAGAAAGCTGAACAGCAATTACAGCTGCTTGCTATCAAAGTAGCCAAATGCCAGGCCAATGCCAACATAAGTCTAAAGTAATGAGCTTCAAAGCTAGGAACCTAGAGCCATAGTTTCTAGCCTCTACTGCCCAGAGTTACAGTACCTTAGTCCATAGTACTTGAGTCTGTAAGCCTCAGTACATAAGCTTTTGGCACTCAAGGACCCAAGTCTGCCAACCCCAGAAGAGCTATTCCTCATCGATGCAGAACTTCTAAGGGACTGGTATTAGTATTTCATATGTTTTTATTTTCACATTTGACACTATCCTATACATCTCATATTGGCACACAGATAAACAAAACACTTATCATACAATTATACATGTAAGGAAGAGACATTGAATGTGAAAGCACTCAGGATGTCAAGGTGAACAAGGCACATTCCCTACATTTCAAGAGCTGGAAACCCTAACAGGAGTACATCTAAGGGATGATCTAATTGTCACCTAGAATGGTCTAAAATGTAAGACATTCACACTGAGAACTTGACCTGCATGGGGGACACCAGGCTTGGCTGGAGGAAGGCAATGCCTGGGATGGGGCCAGGAGAAGGTGTAGGTAGTCAAAACAGTAATCGAAGGTAAAAGGAAGATAGTAACAGGCTGGAGTGATGAGTGAATCGGGCACGTGGGTAGCACCTCATCATGGGCTAGAGCCTGAGCTTCTCTGGGAGAGAACATCAGGAGAATGAGAACAACATCCGGCTTAGGAAGATTTTCAACCTTACGACCACGGAATGAATGCGAACAAGCAGCCATTGAAAACTTGGTGTCTGAAGATAGGAAATAAATTTATTTTAGAATCAACAAATTTTACATATTTGCATGTTTGGGAATGAATGATGTTCATGTGAAAATTCCAAACAAAAGAGAGAGGGAGAGAGAGCGAGCGAGCAAGAGAGAGAGAAAGAGAGGGAGAGAGAGATCTGTTGTTTTCTACATTTGCGATTATCACTACAGCTTCAAAACTGGATCAGGGTCATCTGACCAGATATTGTAATCAGAGAGACAAGTGGGAGAAGGAGGTCCTGAAGAAGGCGTGCAAGTCAGAGTGGAGGAGGAACCAGACTCGGACCTGGAGATGGAGGATTCACAGGTGGACTCCAGGAGCCAGAGAAAGGAAGTTTTGTGAGCAGAATGCCAGGTGGGTTCTCAGGAAACTGCTGGGGAGGGCTCTCTATGGACACGGAGAAGTTTCATGAAGCATCCCTGTCTTCCTCATCATTCCTTTGCCTTACTCTGTTCCCCCATCACCTACTCTTCACCCACTTGCCATCTGCGGATGATCCTACACTTTCAGTCAATTATCTCCTCCCTCCTAACAGCTGCATGTATCTCCCCCACTGGTTGTTTGTCTGTCATTTTGTTGTCATATTCATGCAAGATGGACATGTCTCATCTTTGAACTTTAAGCTATAGTATATTTCTTTCTTGGTCTTTTCTGACAAATATTTGCAATGTTACCTACTCATAATCCATGTCCTCCAGACCTTGTTCCCAAATCTATGAATGTTTTTAAGCTTCAGTTACTATATTGAGACTAGGCACGGTATACTCAGTTGTACCTATTCAGTTAACAAACATAGTACATAGTGTTTCTGTCCTTAAACACCTATAAAAACGCGATGAAAAAATAAAACATAAACACAAAAACAAAAAACAAAAACATGTGATGATGCCACACAACTGTGTTTAAAAGTTTTACCTCCATAAATTTTATAATACTAGATCTATGCTTATTAGTCAAATAACTATGCTGGTATCTTCTAACAAACATGAGGCTGTAGATGATTGAGTGTGGAAATTTCTGCTGCATAAATAGCAAGAGCTTCTCTCTCTCTCTCTCCTCTCTCTCTCTCTCTCTCTCTCTCTCTCTCTCTCTCCCTCTCTCCCTCCCTCCCTCCCTCCCTTTGTCCTTTTCCCTTCTTCCCTCTCCCTCCCTCCCTCTCTCCCTCTCCCTTTCCCTCCCCCCCCCGTGTGTGTGTGTGTGTGTGTGTGTGTGTGTGTGTGTCCAGACAAGGTTTCCTTTTGTAGCCCTGCCTGCCCTAGAACTCGCACAGTAAACCAGGCTGGCCTCAAACTCAGCAATCTTCCTGCCTCTGGCTCTCTAGTGGTGCACTTAAATGTGCTTGCCACCACCTCTGGGCATGAGAGCCTTTTCCTCTCCTTTGGATCAATCTGAATAATTTTCACAAGCTACCTCTACACTAAGCCTTTCCCAAAGGAAGATGTCTTGGCCCCATAGCCTTCACCATTTCTTGCAGTCTTAGTTTATATCTCTCCTGACCACCAGCAGTTAACTTTTAAGAACCACATTAGTAATATTCACAGCCCCTCCCTCCAGTGTCATTACTATCTTCCTATGTTTGCAAGGAAAATGCTTCCAGAAAAACCACTTGTGAAAACATCAACAGGATGGAGCTGCTCTGCCTAGGAAATCTGAGGCTCTGAAAAGACATCTAATATAGGAGGAGCAACCCCACACAAATACTGAGAGGTGGAACTGGTATTTGAGACATGATACTTTATATATGAATAGAAGGATTTTTTTTTGACACCAGACTTTCAATACTTGTCCTTTAAGTGTTTTTCTTCACTTGTACTATGGAATAACATGAAATCATATATTATTTACAACTTTTAAGTATAAAGTTTCACATATATATATATATATATATATATATATATATATATATATATATGGAGAGAGAGAGGGAGAGAGAGAATGGGTAGCTTTTGATATCTGTTAGGTTGGTTTTAATGCTAAACCTGAAGTCACTAAAATAATATCCAAATGCAGTCTCTCTCTCTCAGTGTGTATATGTCATGAATTCATTTTGTATTAATAATTTATGCCATCTTTTATTTTTCATCTGTATCAGCTAGTCCTCATTGGTCTATACCCAGCGCTTTCAACTCATTGTGATGCATTTTGTGGTATGTAAGATTAGCTACTGGATGGCATTGATTTCCTTTTTCTTAAATGCCTTTTATGTGTGCTCCTTCTAATCCACCCCCAGTATTACTATTCTAGTGTGAGCTTCCAGATTCCTTCTTGGCAGAATTTCAAAGGCTCTACGAGCTCACACCTTTCCTACTTTCAGTTCTATTTTTTTTTTCCTTCATATCCTTCTAGGGAACAGATGACTTGAAGAGCTCGTTGATTTTAATTGACTCCTGTAGATTTTACATCACTTCCTATACACCCGGATTAAGAGAGTTATTTAGTTTTTTGTTTTAGTCGCATCTTTACAACATGGTTGGCCTTAAAAGATACTGTTTTGCGGCCTACTCATCTGTTTGAATTCAGAATTCCAGTAGAACTGAAGTTTGACACGCCAAAGTAGAATTTACAGACACTGGCGCAGGTGTGAGTTTCTTGCTAAGTTGCTTCCACCTGGAATGCGCATTGAGGTTTGATTTTCATTTGGAAATGTACACACACACAAAAAAAAAACTGCACAAATCTATCTCCTTCTGCTACATTCCTGAGAGGGAGCCCTGGATAAACAGAAACAAATGCCTTGACCTTACTTGCACCAGTGCTAAGGGATATCAGGGATGTACTGCTACTTAAAGGGATGGGATTTAGCTCTGCACAAAAGACACGTAATCCTATTACATGTACATAGTTTCTTGTAGACTTTGACATTTATATCGGCATTCCTGAAGGGAACGTAGCTCTGTAACAGAATTATATGGCTGGGAGAGAAACTTCTCACTCCGAGTTTGAAAAGCAAATGACTGCATCCAGCAGTTGGAGTTTCTTTTATCCATCCTTAGCACCAGCATCCATTTCATTAGTAAAATGTCTTCTGAGGATATGAGTGAGGTGAACGTGGTTGAAGGACTACTCTGTTCTTGGAATCATAGCTTATTATATTAAAAGCAGAGGAGTTAGTGCAAAGAGATATTACTGAAGCAACAGTTAGTTAACACCGTGTAACTAAAGCATTCTGCCTCAGGTTGCCCATCTCCTTTAATATTTATATTTAATTTATCACAAAGTTTTAAAATATGCATATTTTACCTGCAGCCACCACAAAAAGCCACAGAGATAATCCTACCCTGAAACACACAAAGGAAATGAAAAATGCCTCCAAGAGCCATGACTCACTTATATTAAAATTCAATCTCTACACTGAACTGAGCACTCCACTCTCGATACCACAGCCTATGGCATTATCAAGCCTGCCCTTCTGTCATGCTCATGGGATATTTTAATTTTGAGAGTTGTCATACACTGTCAATTTAATTTCTACAGTCTACCCTGGTAACCCTTATTTTCATACTTTCAGAAATTATACTTAAAAGAGAGATGTTTCCAAAGCATGACTCTTTAGAGCTGAAGAGATGGATCTGTGGTTAAGAGAACTTGCTGCTCTTACAGAGGACCCAGGTTTAGTTTAAAGCATCCACCAGTGGCTTATTATGGTCTGTAACTCCAGTTTCAGGAGATCCAACCCCCTCTTCTGGCTTCCCGAGCAGCAGGCACATAGATAGTGCAAATACATACATGCAGGCAAAAGACTTATGCAATAAAATAAAAGTAAATGCATTTTTAAATGGTTAGTATACTCTCTTGTGATACTTCTAATGACTCTTTTGGTACCTAGAACTGAGCAATGAATTAAACTGAAAAAGAGCATTATGCACTCTAATAGAACATTCTGGCACTGTTTTATTTATGTTATTGGTGCTTAGTTTCCTCTACATATGGTTTGACCAAGCAAGGAAGGCTGATTTTGAACTTGTGCTCCTTCTACCTCATCCTCCTGAGGTGGGATTATAGCCAACTATGTCAGACTTATGAATATTCTTTAATAAGATGAATACTGAAGTCTGATCACTTTTTTCCTAAATGATTAACAAGGTTATTCAAAACAGCTTCACCACAGATATTGACACTAGTGTGTCAGATAAGCATTTACTCATTACTTACATCAGATACCCTAGTCTATTGAGTTGGTAAGTAGTGTCATGCTCTGTAGAGAGCATATAAAGATTTGAGTTAGTGTATAAAGATCAGATTAAGCCCCAATTGAATGTGTTGTGAATGTGAGCATGACCATGTCAAGGACCACAGTATCTCAGACATATGAGAATGCCAAAAGTTTCCCCTGTTCTGTGTGCAAATGTTGACACTGTGTGCAGAAATTGAAGACTACAGCATCATCCAATATGTTAACAGTGTGGATTTGCTATCCCATAAGACCTCCTATCTGGACCAGCTATCCCAAATCCTCCTTCAGCTGTCTACAATAAACCAATGTTCTCTATTCAGATGTATAAAATAAAATAAATGTGCTGAGTTCCCAGGCTGCTGCTGGTGCATCTCCATCAGAGCACAAGGCCCAGTTTTTCTTACTGCATTTGTATGTCCATCCTTTCTTCATTGTCTCATTACCCTAATCACATTTCCAGGACTCAAAGCTGTGCAAATAGCCACATCATTCCATAAATGCACAGAAAAACATATAGATGTTTCTATCCCTTACAAATACTATATTGGTTTCCTGGGATGAGTCTCAGTGGCTCCCCATCCCTGATTGTCAATGCCTACAGCCAAAGACAACATTGCTTGTTTCTGTCTAAGTGAAGAAATACCCTGAGAAAACCACCCTATATTTCTTCCCAGAAAATACAGTCCTTCTTCCTTCAACAACAAACACAAACCAAATGAAATGACTAAGGCAAAAACTACAGAAATCTCTGACTACAGCTCATAATTATTGTAGTCAACACTTAGACATATGTTTCCCCCCAGTGAGCCTATAGAAATAACCTACTGGTTGTGATCTATGTAAGTGAACAGGCAGAATGAACCTTTGTAATAACAGGATACTTCTATTTGGGAAGTAAGAATGCAAAGATTTAGAAGTTTTTCCTTGTCTCTCCAAAACGAATATGGGAGAGAAAAGCATGAGTGGCTAATGGTTGTGTTCTGGATCTTGAATGTTTCCAAAGGCTCATATGTAAAGGCTTGACTTCTCAGTGAGTTCCCAGAAGTTCAGAATACCCAAGATACAATTCACAGACCTCATGAAGCTCAAGACAAAGGAAGACCACATTGTGGATACTTTGGTCCTTCTTAGAAAGGGGGTCAAAATACCCATGGTAGTAAATACAGAGACAAAGTTTGGGGCAGAAACTGAAGGAACGATCATCCAGTGACTGTCCTACCTAGGGATCCATCCCATATACAGTCACCAAACCCAGACACTACTGTGGATGCCAACAAGTGCTTACTGACAGGAGCCTGATATAGCTGTCTCCTGAGAGGCTCTGCCAGTTCCTGACTAATACAGAAGTGGATGCTCACAGCCATCCATTGGGCTGAGAACAAAGTCCCCAATGCAGGAGCTAGAGAAAGAACCCAAGGAGCTGAAGGGGTTTACAGCCCCATAGGAGGAACAACAATCTGAACCAACCAGTACCCGCAGAGCTCCCAAGGTCTAAACCACCAACCAAAGAGTATACATGGAGAGACTCATGGCTCCAGCTGCATATATAGCAGAAGATGACCTTGTGGGACATCAATGAGAGGAGAGGCCCTTGTTCTCCTGAAGGCTTGAAGCCCCAGTGTAGGGGAATGCCAGGACAGGGAAGTGGAAGTGGGTGGGTTAGTGAGCAGGGAGAGTGGGGATGCAATAGAGGGGTTTTCAAAGGGGATAAAATTTTTGCAATGTAAATAAAGAAAACATATAATAAAAAAATAAATAAAACTTGACAGTTCATGACAAAAAGGAAGAAAGTAAAAAAGAAAGAAAGAAGAAAAAAGAAAGAAAGAAAGGAAGGAAGGAAGGAAGGAAGGAAGGAAGGAAGGAAGGAAGGAAGGAAGGAAGACTCCAAATGTCCATAAATAACTTTCTGTAAGAAATTATAAATATTTTGGAAAGAAAAAAAAGGCTTGACTTCTAGCCTTTGACACTAGGGGGAGGTAGTAGAACCTTTATGAGGAGGAAAATAGTGAAAGGGGGGCAGATCTCTGAGGTTGCACTCCAGAATAAGATGCTAAAAACTGGGTTCTCCCGATGTATCTCTTTTTTAGTTCCCACTCTCATGAACTTGAGCAGGATCCACAGTCACATATGCCTGCTGTGACATGCTACCTCACCACATTTCCAAAAGCAATGGGTCAACTGACCATGAACTTGAGTCCTTAAAAATGGAGCCAATATACATTTTTCCTCCTTTAAGTAGATTTTACCAAGGCATCCTGCCACTGTGTCAGAAGCTAACATTCAGATCAACAGTTTTGACATATGATTGACAAGCTAGGATGTCTGTATAATTTCAGTACTTATTCAAGTACACCATTTGTATCTTTTCAGACTGTGTATTTGTGCTGTATTTTTTATGTGTTTTCTAGACCAAGGTGGTTGATGAACTAATGGTGAGTGGTGATCTTTACCTCTCCCTTTCTTTCTATGAAAACAATGTCACTCAAGACAAAAATTGTTACTCAGAGAAATAAAGTACTCAGATTTACAATATGAGTAGCTTGTTCTGATTCTAGTTTATGTGAATTGTTGATTGATTCGGGGGCTTTATGGATACAGACTTTATAGTATATGATTTGTATAAGCTTGGGAAATCAGATAAATCAAAATTTACAAAATCAACTACAAATTAAAGACTCTAGAAAGAAATTAGATTATGAAAAATTATGACATCAAGCATACCTTACCAAAATAATAGACATATAGATGTACACATGCAGCACATATATTTGCATCTTTGGGAATCAAGTATTACCAATATACAATTACAATCTTAGAGCACACTCTTTCTTCAACTTTTCCTAACTATTCCTTGCTGTGCCTTTTCTTCAAAAGTAAAGGTAATACAGATTTATTCTTATCTTGGATTATTTCATGCCGTTTTGAAAGTAGAAAAACACCTGAAGTTTTGAGAGATTCTTTTAAAGGTGAAGGAAACAGATTCCCTTAACCTGTTGTGTGAGAAGTCTAAACTAATTAAGAACAAAAGATTTGATAACGGTTAGGTTCTTCATTTTTCATAAGATGAAAGTAAATTGAAAGAGTGCAGGCACTTCAAGACATCAAGAGCATTTTAAACACAAAAAGGTAAACCTCTTTCTCCTGTTTCATCTTCATCATAGTGCTACAATGTTATCTTTCTGATAACAGGGAACACTTGATATTTGATAACTGAGGTACAGTCCAAAAGGAAAACATCTAGATTCTTTTGAGCCAGCTCAAAGAATCAGCCAGCCAGGAGTCAGTGTGGGCAGTAAAATTAAAATTATTCCACAAATAATTTCACACTTCTAGAAATTTCAGGGCCCTTAATTTTTTTGTTTGTATTACTAAAACATTTACCTCTTTAAACATAGTGATTTTTTAAAACAAGAATATGTATAGTTCTTTCTTCTATAGTATCATCTGTCACAATATTGGAATTATATTCTTTATTCAAATTAAGCACAATTAACTGGGTAAAAAAAAAAAGTCTGACTCTCTGTGAAGCATAGTGTATCTTATCCAGTGGAACCAGAATTCTCACTGCCCTGGAGAAGGTACTGATATTTCACTTTTGCTGTAATTCTACCTGAACTTTTTCTTTTATTCTCCCTTGATCAGAAGAGAATTACATAAATGAGTTTTAACTGTACACCAATTGAACAAGTGAAGAACATAAACACAATCAAATAAAGAAAAGGGTCTTTACATCCCCAGAAATGTAATGATTGAAAATACTGAACATGAAGGACGGAAGCATATAAACAGTGGTTAAGATACACGACTCCTAAGTCTATCGCTGAGTTAACCCAGTAAAGGCCAAAGGGAAGTCAGAGATTTGTCTAGTAGGAGGGGACTAGAATTCTCTTTCCCCTTTTAGGGTTCCTACCAAGTCTCACAGGCATCCAGCTTTCCTCTATCAAGGCTTCTTAGAAAACAGTTATAAATATGCCTATCCTTTGTTCTACACCAGTGGTTCTCAACTTTCCTAATGCTGGGACCCTTTAACACAGTTCCCCATGTTACATTGACCCACAACTATAACTTTATTTTGCTTCTACTTCATGACTGTAGTTTTGCTACTGTTATGAGTTGAAATGTAAATATCTCATATGTAGGACATCTGGTATGTGACTCTTATGAATGGGTTGTTTGACCCCCAAGGGGATTGTGACCAACAGGTTGAGAACAGCTATTGTAGACAGTCTCAAAAGTTCCACACTGGAAGAAATGACTACAAAGCTAGTCCCAGTGTTTGAGAGTGAACTGTATAGGAGCAAACCTGCCCAGCGTAAGGTCTCAGCAAGGTGAATTGCATTTCTGAAACATCATTGAATGCCAAGAGAGAAGCGTGACCCATGAGAATTTGCCAGATGATCTAAGCTCATACTCCCTTTCAGCTACAGGGGATCCACAGAGAAAAAGATGGAACCTTTCCAAATATAAAGTCTCCATCAAACTGGATGTAATACACACAGACAAAACCTTTACCAGGGAGTTCAATACCACTGTAAACCACAGAGAATCCCCACAGACATGCCTCCTTGCAGCGTTAGAACAGGAACATCAGAGTGAAATTACCACATGTGGCAGAAGAAGTAGTAGGTACGTGTCTCCCTGGATAGCATATTGCTAGGCTTGTGGACTGCTTTGGGCTTGGACTTGCCCCCCACCCCTTCTCTTTTCCTAGCAAAACGGCCTCCCTTCCAGAGATGATTCTCTCAGTTTTCCAGTTCGCTCATATTAGCCTCTGGAGATGAGATACAGTTAGGTAAACTTTAGGGGATTTTGTTTTCTGCAGATATTTTCATCTTGCCTTGATAATTGATGTAGACTAAGACCCTATGCACCAACCTCTGAAGAACTGATTTGCTCCCTTCCACTTTTCAAAGCTGATGCTGTTAACCCCTGTGTTCCTTTGAGAGACTGGGGACAAGATCATTCTCTCTTTTCTCTCAATGATGGGCCTCACATAAGTTTTTTCAATTATTTTGTTTTTATTCAACCAAAAGATGTGGTTTCCCCCCAAAAAAGGCATTTTCTTGGATTACTTACTTGATAATTTTCCATATGTTTGTTTTGTTTTTCTTTTAGCTCTAGAATTTTTGTGTGCAACTTCTTGTATTGTCTTTCTAGTTAATTCCTTCCTATGCCTTTCTTTATTTGTTTTCTCTCATACTCTAGGCCTTTTCAAAAACCCATTATTTTTCTATTAATTATATTATACTAATAATACTAATATACCACTAATAATAATATTTAAAGTGCCTTTATGGATATTGAGGGCATATTCCCTCGTGAAAAATCAAGATTATCCAATGTGTAATATCTGACAATATTAATTTCTAAATGTCATTATCTGTAAGTCAGGTAAATCCTTTATTTCAGACACAGAAGCCTCTCACAACGCTGTTTAGAAGTTTTGATACTCTTTCTTTGAGTATAACACATAATAATAAACATGTATACATACACACATACTTGTGCTTAAACCATTAAGATCATTAAGATGAGTCAATTCACTCGGTTATGTTTTCTTTCATATATTTAATCAGCACATAAACATGCCATGTAAACAAAGTGCAATGTGTGCTTTCAGATCTAATTTTGGCATCTCCTCAACATCTTGGCTGATATCCAACATACATTCATAATATAGACATGGAGGTCAGTTATAATTGAGATGCATTTATTATTATTTATTTTTGCTTTACAACTGAGGTGCAGTGAAAGGTTATGTTTAAATGATGATATTTAACTAACAACAGTTACTAATGCCAAGAGTAAATTTAGTGATAAATGTAAATATAAACAGCTCAACCCAGAAATATTACAAAATTTCATTTCCAAAATATGAACAACCAAGTACAGAGAGACATGACTTTAAGTCACGCATGAGCATGAAGCTATTTAAAATCCTGCTTACCTCTTGTCTGTAGCCCCTTCCCACATGCCTCATTGGTGCCTGCTCTCCCTTGCCTGACAGACTCTGGAACCAGGATACAAGGGCTCCATTTCTGCGGCTTCCACCTGAGACCACAAGGCGGGATAGAACAGAACTTTTATCACAACACATATGCAGATGAAGTAAGTGCAATACTTGACTCAGAGATGCAGAAATAGAAAAGAACAGAGTTCAATTAGCCTAGATTTGAAACAAACCATGTCTGGTACTGTAAGCCTTGTTAGTTGTCCATGAAGGTGAGGTCATGGATCCCAGAGAAGAACCTACAACCTCTACTTTTCTAGACTGGTATAATTTCTAACAGCATTCTAAAACCTTATCTTGATACCCATGGAAAAACGTAGCTCTTATTCTTCATGAAAGAATTTCTTTCGGCAGCAAATTGGGACTATTAGAGAAATCAACAGTAGCTCAAAATAAAAAGAAGAGCAAACCATAGGGTGTCCAACTCCAACAGGTACATCTACAATCCAACCTCTACACATACAGCTCATGGAATGCCGTGGTGAAAGAGTAGACAGGATTTTAAGAGTTAGAGAACCCTGACATCAGCATTGCAACAATTACTTCTATGTATCAGAGGGAAGCTGTACTTAAGAAATCACAAAAAATATGGCAGCCTCAACAAGACCTGCATAATGACAATATCAGTGGGCATGATAATACAAATATAAGACATTTTGAAGGTCCTAATCCTATTTGAAGAACTCTAGGCAATTAATGTCTGTTGAAAGCGAGAGGGTAATTTTTCTATAGATACAACTATCATGACAGTTTGTCAAATACCAAATAGTTAGCCTTAAACATATATATATATATATGTGTGTGTGTATAGATATGAAAAAGATATATGCATGTATGTCTATATAATATGTATATATATGTATACATGCATATATGTGCATACATATCAGTATATATGTGTATATACATGTATACATATACACAGACATATATATATATATACATATATATACATGTGCACATGTATGCATGTGTTACAATAAATAAATAATATAGAATCTACCCCTAGTGAGTGCTGTGGACAGTAACACTTGACTGTTACTTTCCCTCTCTAACCCAGGTTCATGATTAAAGCTGTGATTCTACTTCCAAGACTTTGAATATTTCATGTGTGAATCTTAGTTTATATTTTACAAAAACAACAAAAAGAGGTTCAATATACACAGATCACTCTGTTTATTTACATCCATTTAAAAAGTAAATATAAAGAAGAAAAGGGAATAATCCTTGCCTTGTGTTTTGCCAAAACATAAGATTCAAAGTTTGAACATCTGAAATATTAGCATGTCAACTTTCATCCCTGGGTTTTTGCTTCTGCTGCTTTTTTTTTTTTTTTTTTAAAATATGGTACTTCTAGATTCAGATATAACTCTACCATTTCATCATCCATGGAATAAAATGTAAAAGATGACTCTAGGGACAGACCTTACCCCCAAGTTCATCTTTGGGAAGAGGAATGGATGTTATGAGATGAGATTTCAGGTCTTGCTTTTCTCTGAGGAAATGGTCTCTGAGGAAGTCACCTGGCTTTTCTCTGGTTACCTTCTTCAAGTTAATAAAAGTGTCTATTTTTGTCCTATAGAGGATGACTTTTGTTCTTAAAATTATTTCTGCACAGTATTCCAGAAAACTCAAAGGCTAAAGTCTAACCGTGCTTTTGTTCTTTTTGTTCCTGTGCTTTTATGGTCTGTTCCATATCAGCCAAGAACTCTGATAAAATGGGAGCTATTTTATCCACTAGCCCACACTTTATAAATTCCTTATAAAGATATGACCAATAAGGAAAAATATTACTGGTCACCTTCAAGTGGCTTCTTTAATAAGAATGACTACCAATTTTGGTTGAAAAATCAGGAAACACAAATAGAAAGCATGTCATGATTAAATAAATGAACTATTAACTTCTACAGTAATAAATTCACTTCATTTATATATAAGTTTCCTCAACATAGTCACATCTACAATATATAGGTTGGTGATGGGCTCAGATCCCACCTTTTGGGTCATGATGGATTATTCATTATGATTTATGCAGATTTCTTAAGCTAAGTTTACATAGGCATCTTAGAACAACATGAAACCAGGGTATTCACTCCTGGAAGTGTGCTGTGTAGACAGAATGAGATGGAAGGGGCTTTTAAAGTTCCTTTGATAAGCTCTCAGGTTTGAGATGATCAACTAGAGTTCATTCAGAGTAAGTGGTAGCCTGAGACTGGACCATCCTGGCTCCTTTCTGGCTCCTTTCTCCTTGGTTCTTGGTTACTTGTCACCATCAATTCTATATAAAGATTAATGTCATACTTTTGTTTTCTCTTTCATCTGTAATTTAATGTACTGGATGATGTAGGACAACCTAGGTGGGCATTTTAATTCTGTTCTAATTTGGTGAACTTGGACATGTGGCCTTAATTCAGTTTAAAAGAATGAACTATAAAGAATAACAATAAAACCAAACAAACAAAACAATAGCTAAACTTGTATTTTTAGGATAACTTCATGCAGAATACCAGTGTAGAGGAAGCAAAATCTAATTGGACCCATAGTGATCAACATTACACATTTTTTTTTTTTTACAAACATGAGAGAGTTGTGTTAATTTGGACACAAGTTTGAAGTGTACATCATAGAGTAGGTTCTGTGTACAGCAGAAGTGATTTCTGGGAAAATGGCAGGAGGTAAATAAGAAAAATCAGTCTAAATATGAAGGGTTAAATTGAAGTGCTACCAAATAGTAAGGATTGAGGAAAACAAAATTCTACCAGTGGTTTCTGAGATTTCTGCTGATGATAATGACTCTGGGTTTATTAAAATGTCTGATAATATTTTATTTGGCTGAGTTTTCCACTTGGCTACTTTCCGCAAGTGCGCTTTTCTGGACATAGAAGTTTCAATATTTACCCAAAGCACAAGAGGGTGATTAACAACAGTGATTTCACCATGGCCCCATGGTTGTGGGAGCAAAAAGCAGTCTGAACCTGATCACAGATTTTCTACATCCTCCCCAAACTGTCCATCAAATCAGGATGATGGAGTGAAGCATGGACAGAACAGTGGGATTGAACTCCATGGCACACTTACATTGTAACTAAAATGAGCTCTTTTTGGAAAAGCAATGAGACTAAATTATTCCTGAATAAATTATCCCTCAAGATTCACAGCTCTAAAACACAGTTTCTAAAATGATCAGGATAAAACACTTGATAATTTTGCAAAATACATTTATGAGTGAGTTGGTAAAACTATATGATTTTTAAACCATGAGCTATTATCATAAATCAATGACTTCATTTAAACAAGGATTATTTTAAAGCAATGTTATTATTGAATTACAAACTTTCATATTCTAAAAGAATGGAAAGTTAAGATTTGAAAATGAAACTTGGATATGGTTTCATAAACAGTACTTTGCAATTTCTAAAAGGGAGCTCATTAAGGGTTTAAGTGTTACCCCTGTTCTCTTATTAAAAAATGGGGAGCTGGAAATAGGTATCGTCAAAGATACATTGTATATGTGGATAAAATTCACAAAGAATAAATAAAAATATTATTAAGAATATATTATCCCCTGGATTAATAGCTATACATTTGATTTGCTGTTTGCGACAGGATTTTATTATACATATACAGCCAGGATGGTCTTGAACTCATGATCCTCTTGCCTCAGCCTTTCATGAATCAGATTAGAGGTGCATGTTTCTATACCCAGTTTGTTTTTTAATGGCTTGCTGGAGATTCTAAGATGAGAACAACAGAATGAGTATGTACCTCACGGTGTAGTAGGGTTTGTTTTGTACTCTTTGTCTTGTGTTTGCATGTATAAGTCTATGTGTCTGCATGTGTGTGTGTGTGTATGTGTGTTTGCATAACTATGAATATGTGTATGTATGAATGTCTATGTGTGTCTAAGTGTCTTTGTGTATCTGTCTATGTGCATGTATGCCTATATATTTGTGTGCATATGTACATGTATGTACTGGATATATATATATATGTGTGTGTGTGTGTGTATGTGTGTGTATGTATGTGTGCATTTAAATAGTTTTTGTGCATATTTATGTATGTATGTTTGTGTGGAGTATACATGTGTATGTATATGTGATTTTCTGTTTATTTATGTATTTTCATGTGTATGTGTGTCTGTGTTTGCATGCCTATGTCTATGTTTTCCTGTGTGTACATGTGTTTGTTATATTCATGCATATAAGTCTTCATATGTGTGTATTTGTGTGTCTATGTCTACAAGTATTTGTGTGTGTCTATATATCTACATGTCTTCATGTGTTTATGTGCCTATATATGTATGTTTGTATGTATGCTTTGTTTGGGTCTATTTGTACTTGTTTATATGTATTTGTGTCTGATTGTGTGTGGCTGTATGTGTATGTATCTATATGTGTGTATATGTAGTATGTGTTTATATATAGGTGTGCATAAGGATGTGCATGTGTGCATATATGCGTGTGTGCATGCATGTGAGTGTCTGTTTGTGTGTATGTGTGTGTGTGTGTGTGTGTGTGTGTGTGTGTAAGATGCTCTACAGAAAAGCTCATCCCATAACTCTTTGGATCATTCTCTAGAAATCTGATTGCAGAAGAGGTAGAATTCTAGTAGCTCACTTATAGCCAATCATGCTCCAGATTTATTCTCCTGTTAATTACATATTCATATTCTTCATTTCTTATGAATACATTCTAGTAAAGAAAAGAAAATTACTGAATATTTAAAGATATAAAATGTGACAACTTAAAATTTTCCCCTAAGCAACCACATAGGAAAGAAAATATGGTACAATTATGCTCAGGACTAATGATAATCCAAAAGCAACTAATTACCGGTATGTAGGACACCATGAGATATCTTCACACTCTCTTTCTTCATATAAGGTATCTGGGCACTCTTGACCTCCATTGGCTGCTTCCTGGATGATAATCCTGTATCGAGACTGTTTTACTGTGGTATTTCCTGAAGGAAATGAGAAATAAAATTATAGCTCTTGTTACATCGATGCAGATCAAATCCAGGTAGCATCTGGAAAGAGAGTGAAAAAAGAGTTCAGCTAAGCATATTTGTAAAGGGAAGCTGAGATGAAAGCAGCAAACGCTGGGAGCTAGTGTTCAATCTCCCTCCTATGGGAGAAGCTCCACACTGAGGCACTGTAAATTCAAATATTTCCACTGTCTTAGAGCATTTTAATTTAAACATCTTTTAGAAGAAGATGGATGTTATTGTTATTTTTGTGAATAAGTGTTTTCCTACATGTGTGTCTGTGAACCAAGTGAATGCCTGATGGGTGCCTGGGAAGAGCATCTAACCCTTGGACTTCTACACACAGCTGTGAGCTGCCATATGGGTACTAATAATCAACCTTGGCCCTGTGCAAGACCTGCAAGTGCTCTTAACTGCTGAGCCATCTCTCCAGCTCCATACATCTTTTAAGTTTATATCTTACGTTTCAAGTGACATCAGAACACTATATCGTAGTGTGAAGCTCATATCCCCTTCTTCACCTCAAACAGCACCTGAAGGGCCTGGATTTCCATTGTTCATCAATATGAAGTTTCTCTTTATAGACTGATCTATACAGTAGAAACTCTTGTTTTGAAATTAATAATTCTAGGCTTGGGAAAGCTTACAGATGTGACACATGTCCTACTGTCTAGCTCTCGGATTGCTCCTTGGTCAAAGGAGCCTTGCAGGACCCTAAGAGCACCCTGCCTGCTAGTGGAAACCTTCTGAGGCCCAAAACTAACTCCCTTGGAACCCTGCCTGACCACCCATCCTAGTCACATCTGGCCACTACCCAAGCTGGTCTGCCCAAGATAACCTGTAGAGGTGAGTGAACTGCATGGTTCCCTGAGACCCATTATCTAGCTCTGAGCTTACTCTTTGGTTTGGTGGAGACTAGTGGGACCCCAAGATCACCCTGATTCCCTGTGGGAACTTAGGGCACCAAGATTAACCAGTTTGGAACCCTGTTCCACCAATCCTATCCCAGTCAGCTTCTATCCCAGTTAGGGATGACTGGGATGCAGCCTACAGAGTGGAGTCTGCCTGAGGCACATCACCAGAGCTAGGTACACTGACCTCTATTATCTAGTCCACAAAGACCCTGCCTCCACCTTCCTGATAAGTCCTGCTGCCATCAGGAACATCCAGTCAACACCAGGAAAAACTAGATGCCTAAAGGACAGTGTGAGAGAACACAATCAACAAGACCCAGCGCAATATGGCACCACCAGAGCCCAGGTATCCTGGTACAACAAACCCTGAATATCCTAACGAAACTGAAGCACAAGAAGAGGATCTTCAATTTAATCTTATAAAGAAGATAGAGTACTTTAAGAGAGCATGAATAAATCCCTTAAGTAAATACAGGAAAATACATTCAAACATGTAGAGGCATTAAAAGAGGAAGCAGATAAATATAAAGAAATACAGGAAAGTAAAATCAAACAGGTGAAGTATATGAATACAACTGTCCAAGCCCTGGAAAGGAGAAATGAAGCCAATAAAGAAAACACAAACTGAGGCAATCCTGGAGATAGAAAAACCCAGGAAAGAGAACAGGAATTACAGATGTAGGCATCACCAAAAAAAATATAGGACATGGATGAGAGAATCTCAGGTGTAGAAGATACAATAGAAAAAAGTCAATATATCAGTCAAAGCAAATCCAAAATCTAAAAAGATTATGACAAGACACATCCAGAAAAGTTGGGACACTATGGAAAGAAAATAGGAATAGAAGATGAAGATTCCCAGCTCAAAGGCCCAGAAAACATCTTCAAAAAGTGACAGGGAAAAATTTCTCTAACCTAAAGAATGACATGCCTATAAAAATACAAGAAGCTTACAGAACACCAAATAGATTGGACCAGAAAGGAAAATCTTCCCACCACATAATAACTAAAGCACTAAGTACACAGAACAAAGAAAGAATTTTAAAAGCAGCAATGGAGAAAGGCCAAGTAACATATAAAGGCAGAACTATCAGAATTACACCTGATTTCTCATCTGAGACTCTAAAAGCTAGAAAGGCCTGAGAAGAGGTCTTGCAGTCCCTAAAAAAAACAGAAATGTTAGGTCCGACTATCATACCCAGCAAAACTTTCAGTTGCCACATTGAAGAAATCAAGATACTCTATGACAAAACCTATTACAAGCAATACCTTTCCACTAACCCAGCCAGACAGAGGATTCTAGAAGGAAAATTCCAACCCAATGAGTCTTACTATACTTAAGAAACACAGAGAATAAGTAATTTTACACCAATAAAATCAGTAGAAGGCAAACACACCCATTTAACCACCATAACCATCAAAATACAGGAAGTTACAATCACTGCACATTAATATTTCTCAACATCATGGGATTCAATTCCCTAGTTAAAAACCAATCAGAGGTGAAAAGGTAGACATACCAATGAACACTAAGGAAATTTAAAGAATCATTAGGTCTTGCTTCAAATGTGTGTAATCCACAAATTGGAAAATCTAAATTAAATAGATGATTTTCTAACAGATACCAGGTACCAAATCTAAATCACAATCAAGTAAACTATATGAATAGTCCTATAACTCCTAAGGAAATAGAGGCAATCATTAAAAGTCTCCTAGCCAAAGAAAGCTCTGGGCAAAATGCTGTTAGGGCAGAATTCTACCCAACACTAAAAGAGGAATTAATCCCAATACTCCTCAGACTATTCTACAAATTAAAAACACAAGGAACACTGCCAAACTTATTTTATGAAGCTACAGCCACCCTAGTACCTAAACTACACAAAGACCCAACAAAGAAAAGAATTTCAGACCAATTTCCCTTATGAACACTGATGCAAAAATGGTCAATAAAACAGTTACAAAACAAAACTAAGAACACATCAAACATAACATCTACCATGATCAAGTAGGCTTCATTCCAAGAATACAGAGATGGTTCAATATACAAAAATTTGTCAATGTTTAACATGGTTTTTACCATATTAAAAACTAAAAGAAAGTAAAGTCACATGATCATCTCTCTGGATACTGCAGAAAGGTTTGACAAAATAAACACCCCTCTATGTATAAGTCTTGGAGAAAGAAAGGATACTAGGAGCATAGCTAAACACGATAAAGGCAATAAACAGACAAGTCAATAGCCAGCATCAAATTAAATAGAGAGAAACTTAAAGCATTTCCACTAAAATCATGTAGAAGTCAAGGTTGCCCACTCTCCATATCTCTTCAATATAGTACTTGAAGTCCTAGCTAGAGCAATAAGACAGCTAAAGGTGATCAAGGGAAAACAAATTGGAAAGGAATAAGTTAAAGAATCCACTATTTGCAAATGATATGATAGTATACATAAGTGATCCAAAAAAATCTACCAGAGAACTCCTTCAGCTCATACACAAAGTGTATGGAGCAAAGTGTCTGGATACAAAATTAACTCAAAGAAATCAGTAGTCCTCCTCTACACAAGTGATAAATGGGCTGAAAAGTAGATGAGAAAAATTGTTTCCTTCATAATAGCCACAAAAACATAAAATACCTTGATATAACTCTAACCAAGCATGTGAAAGACCTGTATGACAAGAACTTTAAGTCTCTGAAGATAGAAATTGAGGAAGATATCAGAATATGGAAAGATCTCCCTTGCTCATAGACTGATAGGACTAACATGAAAATGGTCACTTTGCTAAAAGTAATCTACAGATTCAATGCAATCCTTATCAAAATTAGAACACATTACTTACAGATCTTGAAAAAGCAATTGTCAACTAACTCCAAATGAAAAACAAAACAAAACAAAACAAAAAACAAAAACCCAGGATAGCTAAAATGATCCTGAACAATAATAGAAGTTCTGGAGGTACTGTATTACAGAGCAATAATAACAAAAACTGCATGGTATTGGTATAGAAACAGACAGGCAGAACAATGGAAATGAATCAAAGACCCAGAAATAAGCACACACACTTACTGACACTTGAATTCTAATAATAAAAAAATGCTAAAATCATACAATAGAAAAGGAAGAACATCTTCAACAAACACTGTTGGTCTAACTAGATTTCTGCATGTAGAAAAATGCAAATATTTACCACCCTGCACAAAACTCAATTCCCAATGGATCAAAGACCTCAACATAAAACCAGATACACTAAATCTACTATAACAGAAAGTGGGGAATACCCTTAAACTCATTGGTACAATAGACAACTTCCTGAACAGAACACCAATGGCTCAGGTACTAAGGTCAAGAATTAATAAATGAGACCTCATAAAACTGAAAAGCTTCTGTAAGTCAAAGGACAACATCATTAGGATAAAATGACAGCCTACAGATTGGGAAATGCTCTTCACTATCCCTATATCTGACAGAGAGCTAATAACCAAAATATATAAAGAACTCAAGATATTAGACACCAGCAATCCAAATAACCTAATAAAAATATGGATTACAGAGCTAAACAGAATTCTCAGTAGAGGAATATGTAATGGCCAAGAAGTACCTACAAAAATGTTAAATATCTTTAATTGTCAGGGAAATGTAAATCAAAAAGACTTAGAATCCATCTGATCCACAGATAAGATCAAAAACTCAAAGGACAGCACATGCTACCAATGTTGGTGGGAATGCAAACTTGTACGACCACTCTGGAAATCAATTTGGCAGTTTCTCAAAAGATTGGGAATAGTTCTACCTCGGGACCCAGCTATATCACTCCTGTGCATATATTGAAAAGATGTTCCACAATCCTACAAGGACACTTGCTCAAAACTATGGTCATAGCAGTGTATTTGTTATAGCCAGAAACTGGAATCAAGCTAGATGTCTCTCAAATGAAGAGCGGATACAGAAAATGTGGTACATCTACAAAATGGGATACTACTCAGCCATTAAAAACAAGAACATCATGAATTTCACAAGCAAATGGATGGAACTAGAAAATATCATCCTGAGTGAGGTAACCTATACCTAAAAGGACGTGTGTGGTATGTATTCAATTATAAATGGATATTACCCATAAAGCACAGAAAACCATGCTATAATCAACAGACTCAGAGAAGCCAAATAATAACAAGAAGGGCCCAAAGTAGGATCGTTGAATCTTTCTCAGAAGGGGAAACAAAATAGATATTGGAGGTCAATAGAAGGTAGGAGCTAGGTGGGAAAGGGGGTGGAAAGGGGAGTGGGGCAGTATGGGGGAAATGATTTGTAGTGAAAGTAGAGGAGAGAGAAGAAAGATTGGCTAGAGAGAGTACTATCTAGGATGTACCAGAGACCTGGAATGGAGTAAGGTTCCAGAGGGTCAATAGGGGGACTCTAGCTGAGATTCATAGCAGCAGGGGTAAATAGATCCTGAAGTATTTCCTATAGCCAGGCCAGACTCCAAGTGAGGACACTTATACACTTGTATGACTTGTATGAGGACAGCAACCCACCCACAAAATCTTGGACCCAAAATGTGTGCTGCCTACAAAATGAGCAGAGACTGAGGGAATGGCCAACCAATGACTGCCCCAAATTGAGACCCATCCCATAGCCAAGAACCAATCCCTCACACTATTAATGATAGTCTGTTATGCTTGCATACAGGAATATAGCATACTGGTTCCCTGAGAAGCTCCACTCAGCAGCCAATGGAAATAGATGAAGAAATTCACACTCAAATGTTAAATGAGGTTCAGGGAGTCTTACAAAAGAGTTGGGAGAAAGAATGAGAGAAAGAAAGAAGACAGGGACTCCACAGAAAGACCAACAGAGTCAACTAAACTGGATCCTTGGTGGCTCTCAGGGCTTGAATCACTAACCAAAGAGTGAGCATGAGCTAGACCTAGGGCTCCTGCACACATGTAGCTGATGAACACCTTGGTTTTCATGCAGGTCTCCTAGCAACTGGAGCAAGGGATATCCCTGAGCCTGTTGCCTGCCTTCCTGCCTATGGTTCCCATACCCCTAAATGGACAGCTTTGACTAGCCTCAGTGGGAGAGGATGCAACCAATCTGCAGAGACTTCATGGACAAGAGAGGGCTATTGTGCGTGTGGGTAACACCCAGAGGAGGACTTCCCTTTCAAAAGAGAAGGGAAAGGAGGAGTAGGAAGATGACTTGTGTAAGCAGGTACTGGGAGGAGAGGACAGGCTAATGTTGGATTTTAAAGTAAACAAATAAATATATCTTAAAAATTAATAATCCTAATATTGTCTGATTTGTATCTGTTTATTAGGGTACTTAGTATCCATAATCAATATGTTTGGGGAAAGAGAATGCAACTGAAAGGGGATAGAGTATTGCTTACTTCAGTGTTTTGCTGAGAAGTAATAGTAGGAACCTCAACACAGAGACAGCAGTGTTCCCTTGGATATGTCACTCAGTACAGTGTTGAGACACCCTTTGTATCTACCACAAATGTCTATAATGCTTCAGTATCAAGCAATGACTTCAATTACTGTATTCAAGGTATAATATCAGCATGAGATTTCCAAGGAAAATTCTAGTAAAACAGAACCTACAATGAAGCAGGAAGAAAGGGGGCCAGATATAACCCCAATAGTTAAAAGCCATGTGCAGAGCGAGCAGGGTCAGAAGACAGAAAGCATTTGCTTTTGACTTAGGAAAGCAAAGGTAGCTCATGGAAAGCATAGCTTTTACTCGAAGCCTTGAAGGCTACATAGCATAATTAAAACACAAAGGAGAGAACCATTTCAGGTCATGGAAAGAAGGCTGAGCAAAGACTGAGATGTGGGAGTGAGGAATTTACCGAGGAAGCCGCGGTGCCTTCAATGAGAAACATGTGCATATGGAAGCAGGGAGTGCGAGTGGGGACAGCCTAGGAGGGACAAAGAATGGAGAAGGGACATGCCCAGGAGACAAAGGAATTAATTGGTAGATATGGGACAGGTAATGGACCTAACCAAGTTAATAAGTTAATTTTTAGAAAGCCAGTAAACTAAATGGAGCAAAACAAAAGGACAAAGAGAATGTGTGTAGCAATTATGCATGCACATGGATTTTTAAAAAATCATTAATACATAAGGACTTACAGAGAAAAGCAACTGACCCACCACTTCCTTACTTCTTCCTCCCTCTTCAGATGGACTGCTTCTCACTGTTCTGTTTCTATAGTTCATTTGTGGTGACTTCCAAATCATCTGCTTCTGTCCATACCTCTTGATTTTTAACCTTTGAAGTTGCATGATAGGGGCTGGAGAGATGGCTCAGCAGTTAAGAGCACTGACTGCTCTTCCAAAGGCCCTGAGTTTCAAATTCTAGCCATCACATGATGGCTCACAACCATCTGTAACAAGATCTGACTCCCTCTTCTGGAATGTCTGAAGACAGCTACATTGTACTTACATATAATAAATAAATAAATAAATAAATAAATAAATAAATAAATAAATCTTTGGGCCAGAGCGAGTGGGGTCAGAGAGGACAACCATCTGTAATGAGATCTGATGCCCTTTTCTGGAGTGTCTGAAGACAACTACAGTGTACTTAATAAATAAGTAAATCTCTTTTTCAAAAGTTACATGGTAGCTTTCCGCTGTAATTGATGGAAATTGGAATTTTCACTAATTTTCCATTTTTTACAATTGCTTAGGCATTTTTAAACCTCTATGGTTTATTTCACCATTCAATAGCCAATGGTTGTTTTTGGCCCTACTCCTCACTCTTATCATCTGCTTACTTTTCACCCGTACAGTCCTCCTAACTCAGTGTGTTTTCCTCTCAATTACCATCTCCTTACAAGAGGTGTTGGCTCCACATGGCATGTGCTGAGTTTATTACTTCTACACCCTCTACCAAGTCATGTCTGTTTTCTACAAATGGATTTTGCTCTCCTATACATGGACAATACTTTTCATTTATTCTTGGAAATAATTGGTCATTTGAAAATCCGTTCCTATCTTTTTTCAGACCTTCAGATGTGGGGGATGGTCATAGTGCTTGCTTGCACATGTCATGTCCTCGAGCCAGAAGTAGAGATGTACAGGATCTTCACCATTTGCTCTCCAGACCCCATGCTGTCCCTGTATAACTTGGCTGTATTCATAGGGACCTATCTAACCAGGCCAGGATGCCATCAGACCCATTGCCTGTTTGAAGTTTATCTAATGGAGATGGCCACACAATGGGGAAAAGTTAAAAGGGGATAAGAGAAAAGAAATCATAATGATTATTCTACTAGACACCTTCTTCCAAGTCACTCTCTAGTTGCCCCCTCCATCTTCTACTGAAAGCCTTCATCCTTAAAGATCTTCACTGGTACTTGTCTCTGGATGTTGCCTTTAGATTACATCAACTGCATCCTCTACTATCACCATTCAATCTCCCAATTTCACTAGCCTGTGTCTAAGTGACTTGTTAGTTCATGATAACATTGTCTAAATTGCCCCTTCATTAAATTTTCCCTTCTCAAGGACTTGCTTCCCACCAAAGAATGTCAAATTTCCAAGGAGAGATGCTACTTTCAAGAAAAGCAAATGGTATAATCATCTCCCCAGGCACATTGTAGAGGAGTGAAGAAATAGCAACATCTAGAGAAAAAACAGCACTGAAACACTGCTTCAAGATCACAGTATCTTCCTTTGGGTGGAGACAGTCTTTGTAAATAGTCATACCTTTAGGAGAAAGTCTCCTTACCACGCCCAATCAACCCCAGCTGCATTGCCCTTATTCTGGAAATATTATTTAGCTATAATTTTCACACATGTGTGGGTTTGCATGTGTGCTGCTCAGATATTAGATCAGTAGACTTCAAATAAATATCAAAGATAATGGGAAGAAATGAGTGATTTTGTCTTACAACACTAAGACGACAGTTAATGATTGTTGAGGAAGGTCTGTCATTTCCCTGAAGATATATAGGAAATTAATGGTTGTAGAGGTCAAAGAGAGACATTTTCTTCCCTGGTATAGTCATTAGTAAGTTGCTCATGCTCTTGTCTATAATGACCCCAATGAAAACAATTGTTTTGGGGTGGCAGGAGGGATAAGATAAGGGGGGATAGAGAGAGACAGAGAGAATACCTGACAAAGACTAGACCTATAGCAAGGCTTAATGGATTTCATTCACACTGCCATAGCATGCATACACACACACACACACACACACACACACACACACACACGCACACACGCACACACACACACACTGCCCTCATGGCTTGACTCTATATCGAATGGCTCAAAAGCTGTAGGCATCACAATGATAGCCACGTCCAATGGTTATTCAGGTGTATACTAAAAAAGATAGATTCTACGGTAAAAGCAATCAGTTAGCACACAGGTAAAATGTTCATAGAGGGGGAAACAATTGTCACTTTATTTAAATGAAGGGAAATGTATATGATTTTGAAGAGGGCCGTAGAATTAATAAGGAGCTTGAGATAGGGAAACACCACCAGGGTATGTCGGACATCCATTAGGTTCTGTGTCTATGTCTTTCTCCTTGGATGATCATAGTGAAAAGCCAGTTCTGAAGGGTTTACCATGAATCTGTCACGAACAGCAGATTTGATAATGTGATCCTGTGGCAAAAACAACAGGAAGCAGCGTGCACAGCTAGAATGAGGCTGTAATAGATTTTTCTCATAGCACCTCTCTGTGGAAGCCAGCTTTGGGGTAGTGAGTTGAGCTTGAATGTGTCCAAGAGAAACAAGAAATGTCAATGCTTTGGGTAGCCTCCATCCATGGTCCAAAGCCAAGCAATAAAAAGTGAGCAAAATTGAGGATGCTCTCACCAAATGGCACCAGACAAAGCTTTCCTTCTCCACTGACTACAAGGAGAAATGACTCTGGGGAGCAGGTATGGAAGTAGTTATGGTGGCTTACAGACAGAAGATACCTAAAGATTATTTATACATATAAAACAGAAGGTTCTCAGGAATGGTCCATAAGCTGAATGTCAGATCTGTTCTTAGTATTTTGCGTATATTGCCGTATTTTATTATTATAACTCCCGAGACAGAAATTAGCATGATTAATACTATCATCTATTGATTGAACTATTATTAGCATTGTCCCCATTTTACAGATAAGAAATGGATAGTGGTAGAAGGAAATAGTTTCTCAAAATTACTTTTATACAATTAGACTGCCTTACACAGGTATCAAAGTCTATGATCTTTCCATTAAAAGAAAAAATATTCCAGAGGAAAGAGTACTAATCATAGCTCGTAGCTTCATGTTTCCCTTCAAACAGTTCTGCAGCTGCCCACCTACCTACAGAGGCTTAAATGTCAGTAATGTGAGTGATATTTCCCACCTCATTAGGCCTATGAAAAATAACAATAAATTAAAGTGTTCATTTGCAAACATAAACAATTGCTTAAGAATGATTATGGCTAACAAACAATTCACTTAAATTCAGTTTTGATTTATGCATGTTCTGTCATCACTAAGCCATCAGGGATAATTAAGCTTAAGTTATTAATTATAGTGGGAAGAAGTAACATTTAGAAAAGAAGGCAATTTAAAGACTGGAATTATATTTAACATAGAAAATACGTGAGTGGGCTCCAAATACTAAGGGACATTTATAGAGTCACAGTGGGGGCCTGTGCACCAATGCCCAGCACAAAAGGCAACAAAAGAAATGAGAATTAAGTATATAAAAATGACCTGTGTAAATGTTTAGCTAGGTAAGCTAAAGTATATATCACACTGAATTAAATGCCATGAGTGTTGATCACTGATGCCAGATTGTTATGTGATTAGAATTGTGAAATAAGGATAGATATTAAGTTTATAACTGGCTGAACATACCAGCGTAGATGGGGAACATGCATGGCAGAGTAGGGGTGACGATCTGTGACCCAGTGTTGGAGATGAACATACACGGTGAGGGCCTCCCAGAGATCAGGGTATATACAAAAATAAAATAGGATCGTCGCCTATTAGCAAAGCAGGATAATTACTGCAATGCCCCCTGCAGTATTCAGATTTCCCAAATGGCCTCTTGCCTCTCAAATGTCCCAAATGTTGGTAGACCTCAAGGATGGCAGCATGCTTCATGGCACTGATGCTCCTCCAAGCATGTGACCTTGAACCCTCCCTTTTCAGCCTCCTCACCTTCACAGAGACAGTGTGCCATCCCCGGGAAAGAAATAAGCTGCTAATTCCTCTCTAGCCATCTGGAAGCAAAAATCGTGATTCCAGTGATATTTTAAGATTTCCACTTTCATAAGCAGCCATGCTTAACTACCTCCTAGCGTCAGCTACCCCTCTGCAACCCCAGTAGCTACCAGAATTCTGCTCTTTCCTTTAACTGCAAGTTCCCTTGTGTGGTGCTTTGAATATACTTGGCCCATGGTAAGTGGCACTATTAGGAGGTGTGGGCTTGTTGGAGGAAGTGTGTCAATGTATAGGTAGGCTTTGAGGACTCATAGTGCTCAAGCTCCACCCAGCGTGGAAGAGACCCTCCTTCTGACAGCTTAAGGAAGACAGTCTCCTCCTGATTTCTTTTGAATCAAGACCAAGATGTAGAAGTTTTGACTCCTCCAGTACCATGTCTGCCTGCCTGTGTGCTGCCATGCTTTAATCAACTGAACCTCTAAAATTATTAACCAGCCCCAATCAAATGTTTTCCTTTATAAGAGTTGCCTTTGTCATGATGTCTCTTTTTTTTGTATCTTCTTATTTTAATTAGATAGTTTCTTTATTTACATGTCATACAATATCTCCTTTCCCAGTTTCCCCTCAAAACAAACAAACAGACAAAAAACCCAAAAAACAAGAAAACAAGAACAAGAACAAACCCCTGTTCCTTCCTTCCTCCCCCTGCTTGCCACCCTACCCTCTCCTGCTTACTGGTCCTGGCATTCCCCTACACTGGGGCATAGAACCTTCACAGGGCCAAGGGCTTCTCCAAGACTGAAGGAAGGACAATGCAGCATGATATAGCTGTCTCCTGAGAGGCTCTGACAGTCCCCAACTAATACAGAGGTAGAGGCTCACAGCCATCCATTGAACTGAATAAAGGGTCCCCAATGAAGGAGCTAGAGAAAGGACCCAAAGAGTTGAAGGGTTTGCAGCCCCTTAGGACAAACAACAATATGAACTAACAAGTACCCTCAGAGCTCCCAGGGACTGAACCACCAACCAAAGAGTACACATGAAGTCTTTTCACAGCAATGAAACCCTAACGAAGAGACCCTGGATGCAAAACTGGAAAACAAACAAATATCTTGTTCTTTATTGATGTGAGGATTTCATGAGATACTGCATATAAAGCATATGCATGCTTTCTGGGATGGTGATTTTCTCTAATGTAATTTCATTTTATAAAAAAAAAAGCCAAAGGAAAGAAAACAAAGTGAATAAAACATTTCAATAACTGAGTCATCTGTAGTTTTCTAAAAGGTAAACGGAAGTTATAAAGTAATCTGTTTTCCATCTTGGGTGCTTGCAAGAGAGAGCATGAAGAACTCTCTACCTCATGTTCCCAGAGAGTTAAGCCTTCCCCTTTCAATGAAGAGGAAGAGATGGGATGACCAGTGGCATATTTGTTGAGAGAAGTCCTGGCTAATGCTATCTTGGCTTAAATAGCAATAGTTTTTTGGTTCTTTTTACAAGTACCTCAATTTGCATAAATATTTTGACTACTCAGACAAACACTATCACCAGTGCCACATATTTGAATATAACTAATGTAAAATAGTATAGTACATATTATACAATAAAATATAGCATGCTACACACACACACACACACACACACACACACACACACACACACACACATACACACACACACCATAAACACATACACCACAAACACATTTTGTTTCTCCTAAAGCCCAGGTTTTCATTGGAAGAGTGTATGAAAGACAGGCCACACGGTTGTTCCCCAAATTATTCACTGGATCTAGTAACTGGCCAACTGGCCATTTTTATTTTTTTTGCCACCATATTTTATTTGAGATAGCAGCTCCCCCATTTAGCAAGTACTATTTGATGACCCTGGAGTTCTTTTTTTCCTGAATCAATAAATTAAAAACGAAAGGGAAAGCAAAGCACACTTTAGATGTGTGCTTATGGTAGAAGCATCCCAAAGTCTACATGGGAAAGAGGATCAACAGCCTATCTACAAAGCACATGAGTATGAAGGAAAGGAGCTCACACTTAGCTTCTCAAGAAGGAGCTTTCAAGTCGAGGTTGTAAAGACTGTAGTGTGAGGTAAGGTAGCCCAAGTCTCCTCATTACATCACACATGAGGTACATTCTCTACATTCTCTCTTCTGATTAATTGTACACCAGAGAATACCTCTCTCTTGCTTTACCGCAGCTCTTGAAGCTGTCCGAGTTGGCTTCCTCCATAGAAAATGAACAAAAACGGATTTAGTACCAGCCTCTCTCCCATTAAAGTAACAGATTATCAGGAGTTCTGAGATCTCAGAGTGAAACACTTAGCACATGCAGTGTTGTCATGGTTGATAAATATTTATCAGGGGGTCTTCTCTCTATGGGTCACCCAGCTGGATTCTGTGTGAGAAACTGGGATATACATACATACATTATGTATTTTTTTTTGCAGCAGCAGCAGCAGAAGAGAAGCTTAATGTGCAGATAACAATGCAAAAGTTCTCTATGAAAACTTTTATAGATGTTTTACATGAGTTTAGAAATGATAAGAGAAACTCTATTATTTTCCAAAGGCCACCAGCCTTGTAGTCTCTCTCTTTCTTCAATGAGAAATGGAAGCATAAGTGTTTTGTTTTGTTTTGTTTTTTTCTTTTTAAGTGCTGTTGTGGAATTGCTGCATGTAGAAAGTTTTTCATATAGTTCCTCTGTACTCATCCTAGTGTTGGATTCTCAGAGCAGGCTCATCATGTACAGGCTTGAAGGACCTCAGGATGCACAGGATGCCAAAGACCCATCTATATATGGGTGAAATTAAACAAGCTTGCCAAACTCTTCTGCCAAACATTTTAGGAATGTTGGAAACAGACTTTAGAATATCCATCTATTTCTTTCACTTTGAAATATTGCCTGAAAAAAAAAAGCGAAAAATTCTATACTCTTAAATTTCATAATCATCATTCACTTTGCAACAGAAACCAAATTCAGTGAAACTGGCAACAGACAGGACTTCTGGGCTGTGGTGCCTAATCCCAGCTCATTACTGAGTTGCTATATGACCTTGGGCAATGCACTTAACATCTCAGAGCTTCAATTTTCTTACTTGTCCTGTGTGGGTAATACTGCCTGGCCAATTCACAGGGCAGCTGTTAGGAATGCCTGATTAAATGGGATTTAAAGCATCTTGAAAATGTGAAAAAACCAACCTGTGAGCTCAAAATGCTTTCTGGATAAGACTTCCACATGTACTTCAGGGGGAGCAATTCACGCTTATATTTGCATAAACTATGCAAGATAAGAGTCAAGACAAATAAACATTTTCTCTCTTTGGTGAGTGCCATGCACTTGATAGAGCCTAAGCAACAATTTTAAATGTCTTGAGGCTTTCTCCATTTTCTTCTACTTCCTATCTCTGACCACTGCTGCTTCCTTTTTTTCTTTTTCATTTTTCTCGCATACACTATATTCTGACCACAATTTCCTTCCCTCCACTCCTTCTAACCCTGCCCCCAACCCAAACCCCTGATCCACTTTCCCATTTCACTTCAGAAAAGAGAAAAGGTCTTCCAGGAATATCAACCATACATGGCATAACAAGATATACTAAGACTAGGTACAAACCCTCATATCAAGGCTGGGCATGGCAAGCCAGACAGAAAAGGGTCCCAAGAACCAGATAGAGTCAGAGACACCCCTGCTCACACTGTTAGGAGTCCCCCAAAACAACACTGCTGCTCTTAAAACACCTACAACTTAAAGAACATGTCCCTACCCAGTAAGGACAGCCTTTGAACTTAGTATCTCTCCATCATCCCTCAAGTCACCCATGCCTCACCAAGGTTTCCTTTTCTCATGTAGTACCCAAGCCTGGCTGCATATTAGAATCTCAAGAGATTCCAAATCTCCTCACCCATCAGCCCAAATAGTTGAATCAGAATGTCTGTCTGTGTGGGACCGAAAAATTATCATAATAATAAACAAAATTTTCAGGGTGACGGAATAGCTGATTTTGTACACTTAGAGCAAAGTTCAATATGCCAATATGTCAAACAGGAAACTGAACAAGCCACGGGGACAAAAAACATTGAGTAAATCATTGCAGTTTTTAACACATCTAAAACTGCAACCTGCCCTCCAGCCAAGTATGTTGTAATGGGTATAATTAGAAATGAGTACTAGAAACAAGGGAGTTAACAATGCCATTTATACCAATGCAATTCAATTGTCTTTTTTTCTTGTCAACATGTGCTGATATGACAAGAATTTGTCCATCCCCTGTCCCCTTCCTGACCTCTTTTCATCTTAGATGTTGAGGTGATGAGAGGCTGCCTGCTACTCGGTTCCTGATATGTTGTACTCTTTCAGTGTTAAGACCAAAACACCATGTTGTGCTGCATACAAACAGGTTCTGCAGGCCTAGATGCCCTCTGGAACAGAAACTCAAGATGTTATCAACACCATCAGCCAGGAATACCAGAGTACATATCTCTTTAGGAAAACTCTTTACAATATTTCACACTGTTCTGTACTATCAATGCTTATGTCCTAAAGGGCAGAAAGTGATGCTATTTATGTGTAAGACTGTATTCGAGGACAGAAGACATGCAGATGATGCTTCTGGGTCATAGAAGAAGGAAAATGTAGCTCAGAGAGACATAGTAGCAGGAAGTTCTAGATAACCTGGCCCTCTGACTTGATCCACTTTCCTCATAGGAGGGTGAGATGGATTGCATGACCATTTGCTTTTATGAACCTTGTTGTTTTTGAAAGCTACCATCAGCCATTGTAGCTCAGCTCTATAAATCCTGGCTTCTCCATGCCCCTTCCAGGATATGTATATGAATACGAACTGGTCTACTGAGCACAAGGTTCCAGGGATCGCATAGACATTAAACATTTGTCTAAGGAGTATAGTTTCTATTTGGGAAATAATACCAGGGAAGATTAAGAAAACAACTTTGAAATCAAAACATTGAAGGTTTTCTACCATAGGTTTTTTCCGAAGGTAAACAAAGACTCCTGACACATGTATGCATACGATATGGTTTTCTTGAATTTTAGCTATTTTTGTAGCTACTCATGAAGTATTAGTATCTGAAAATCCTTTACCTTGGGAAATTGTCTTTTAGTGCCTTAAGGGGAAGGAATACCTCATTAATGAGGCTCTGAAGCATAATAATTAGGCATGAGACAGATTTCTGCCATGAAAATCTAAAATGTTTCAAAATCTGAAAGTTTGTAAGTACTGAAGTGATGCCACAAGTGGAGACTTCTACAGCATGAATGCATGTATGTATGTATGTATGTATGTATGTATGTATCATCTATCTATCTATCATCTATCATTTATTTGTCTATCATCTATCTATTTTTTTGATTTTTTTTTATATCGTATCCACAGTTTCCCCTCTCTCCTTTCTTCCCAGGTTCCTTTTCTTCTCCCACCCCATCCACTCTTCTGCTTCTCTTTAGAAAGGGACAGGCCTCCCATGGATAGTAACTACCATATCAAGTGGTAGTTAGACTAGGTACCTTTTCTCCTATCAAGGGTGATAAAGCAATCCCCAGGAGGAGGAAAGGGTCCTAAATGCAGGCAAAAGAGTCAGAGAACACAGACTGTTCCCACTCATTGGAGTATCACAGGAAGACCAAGCTATATAACTGTAACATATATGTTCAGAGGGGCTACATTAGTCCTATATAGGCTCCCTGTTTGGCAGTTCAGTCATTGTGAGCCCCTGTGAGACAAGTTTAGTTGATTCTGTGGATTTTTATTGGCATAAAATTAGGTTGGTCAATAGAATAGAAGCAAAGACACGGGAGTAAATCTACACACCTATGGATACTTACTTGATTTTTGACAAAGAAGCCAAAATTAAACAATGGAAAAAAAGAAAGCATATTCAACAAATGGCACTAGTTTAACTGGATGCCAGTATGTTGAAGAATGAATTAATAACTATATCTATCACGCTGCATAAAACTCAAGTCCATATGGATCAAACCCCTCAACATAAAACCAGATATATTAAACTAGATAGACAAGAAAGAGGGAAATAGCCTTGAATATATTGGCACAGGAGACAACCTCCTTAAAGGAACACCTATTGCATAGGCACTAAGACCAATTATAAATAAAGGGGACCTCCCCCAAAACTGGAAATCGTCTGTAAGGCAAAGGAAACTATCAATGGGACAAAATGGCAGCCTACAGAATGAGAAAAGATCTTCACTAATCCCATATTTGATAACAAGCTGATATCCAAAATATAACTCAAGAAACTAGATATAAATAAACCAAATAATCTAATTTAAAATGGAGTACACATCTAAGCATGGAATTCTCAACAGAGGAATCTAAAATGACAGAGAATTACTTAAAGAAATGTTCAACACCATTACTTACCTTGATCTTTCTCAAGACCCAGCTTTACCAATATACCCAAAGGGTCAGGAAACAAGAACACTTACACAATTGCATTCATGGCAGCTTTATTACTAATAGCCAGAAACTGAAAATAAACTAGATGTCCATCAACAAAAGAATGGATAAAGAAAATGTGGTACATTTACACAATAGAATATTACTCATTTATTGGAATACTACTAAACTCTTAAAAACAATGACATTGTAAAATTTGCCAGAAAAGGTATGGAAATAGGAAAGATCATCCTGAGTGAGGTAACTCAGAACTAAAAAGATAAACATGATATGTATTCTCATATGTCACTATTAGCTGTAGAGTAAAGAATAACCATGCTATAATCTACAGACCAAGATAAGTTAAGTAACTAGGAGGCCTCAAAGGAGGATATATGAACCTCATTATGAAGGGGAAATCGAATAGATGTCACATATATATGGGAAGAGGGTCTGGACAGGGGAATAAGGATGGTAACAGAAGGGATCAGGTATGGGCAGAGTTTGGAAGGAGAGACAACTTAAATCTGGGGCATATCTGGGACAAGATATAAACCTAGTAATATGGAATCTCCCGGGAATCTGAGGGTGACCTTAGATAAGACTCCTAGCAATTGGAGATATGACCCTCAACCAGTCATCTCCTATAACCAGGCAAGACTTCCAGTGGAGAGATTGGGACATCAACCCAGTCACAAAACTTTTGACCTATAATTTGTCCTGCCTACAAGATGTGCTGGGGTGCCACAAAAATTGTGGGAATGGCCAATCAATGAGTGTTCTAATTTGAGACCATTGCCATAAAAGGGAACCCATGTGTGACACTGCCTGGAGGACCAGGATCCAGAGGCTGGATAGCCCAGAGAACTAGGTGGTAAAAACAAAAATAAATGAAATGATTGCTAGATTAATGTCTAGCCCAATTGCCATCACAGAGGTATTCACCCAGCAACTGATGAAAACAGATACAGAGACCCATAGCCAAATACCAAATAGTAGATGGAACTTGGGAAATCCTGCAGAAGATGGGAAGGAAGGGTTGTAGGAGCCAGAGGGGTCAAGGGCACTGCAAGAACTACATCATGAATTTTAACTCATATACAAATCTCTAAGAACACCATCTAAAATAGCGTGCAGATTATATGTATACAATGTATATAGATAAAAATGTTTGGTCAGTCCCCAACTTAAGAGATATCAGTATGGTTTTGTAAATACTTTCAAATAAAAAAGAAATATTCCCAACCCATAATGCTACTAGTGTTCAGCATTTCAAAGGAGAAATATTCAACCTGTGATATGAGATGGAGTAGTTAGTTCAGGGTCTGGTATCTAATGAGGAAACACTGTTGCATGCTGGTGCATAGGCCTACATGTATTGCATTTATTTCCCATCTCCTCATTTAGATACTTTCTATGTTTCCCTAGAGACAGGGCAGAGCTCATCTCCTTCAAGCAGACTTCCCCATCAGGAAATCTTAGTCTCATGCTCCACACATTAAAACTCCATTCCCGTTTTGACTCTTCTACTGAAAGAGACTCATCTTGTCTTGTTGTAGTTCTTAATATCCAGTAGGCAATCTCACAAAGGGTTGTTGGATAAAAAAAGATGAATGAATGAAAACTATGAAAGAACCCTAAGATACTCACAACATACGTTTTCATCGATGGGAAAAGGAAGACATTATTTTATAATAAGAGACATCCTTGTAAAAACTTTTCTGATAGAGAAACTACAACTCAGGAGCCATTTGTTTTTAATCAATTTAAAATATGTATCTTTTTTATTTTATAAACTGTAAAGCTTATCAAAAGAACCCAGTGATGACCACAAACACAAGAAATTTTCAGTTCATGTTTGTTTGCATCATCTACAACCCAACTCACTCATATATACCAAAATTAGTTCAATGAAAATCAGGTTTTATAATCTATACAAATGCTTCAGAATAGATTGATAGAAGTGCAGTCCTTAAAAACACATTATTGACAGTGTGATGGTGACACAGCATAGACTATAATACCGATTCCTTTAAATACTAATAAATACCCTGATTTTTTCTATATTATTCTTATTGCTTGACATGTTCCTTTGGTTATATACTCAATTATTTTTGTTTCCTTGTGATTATCTTTGAAATGATTTTTGTAATATTTTATAAATGTGTGTTTATAAAAGCAAGAAAGTGTGAAAATATTTCAATACTGCAGCCCTAAGGAAATTGTCTTTGTAGGAGTGTTGAGAGTCCTGCTCTAAGGCCAGTATGCTAAATTAGGAAATAGGAGATAGAGCCTGTGGCCAGGGCACAAAGAAGGCTTCAGTCAGTCTCTCTCTCTCTCTCTCTCTCTCTCTCTCTCTCTCTCTCTCTTCTCTCTTTCTCTCTCTTCCTCTCTCTCTTTCTCTCTCTTCCTCTCTCTCTCTGTCTCTCATACACACACATACATACACACAGCACAAGAAAACTAAACACACTTGGTCGGTGGACTAGTAGGAAAACTTATGTGCAATAAAGAGAAAGAGTGAGGGCATTCATCTATCTTGGCTTTGAATCTATGAAAAAGAGGAACTGCCAACCCTATTATTGTATTCTGAAGTTGTAAGTCATACTGTACTGGTTAGAAGATGAAAACTGTATCGAACTGTTCTGGACTGTTCTCCAACAATGCTGAAATCCTCTCAAGTGAGGAAACTATTCTAGAAGTTGGCAATACAACAGAAAGCAAAAATAAGTATTCCTGTCTTCAAGCACATTACATTCTAGTGGGGAGCAAGGAAAAGAGAAACCATTTTAAAACAAACAATGTAAATATAGAAAATAGCACTTGGCAACTAAACACTGTGCAATTTAAACAATTAAAAGATAGCAGGAATCAATAGAGAGGGAGAGAAGGAAGGAGAAGGGTGAGGGACAGACAGAGAGAGAGAGAGAGAGTGGTGTGGTAGTGGTGGTGGTGGTGGTGGTGGTGGTGTGTGTGTGTGTGTGTGTGTGTGTGTGTGTGTGTGTGTGTTTTCACACTGGGGAAAGATAAAATTATAAGCTTCAGTTAAGGGGGGGGATATTTGAAGAACTTGAATGAGGTGTTGATCATGTGTATGCATGGATACCAAGTCTTGCTTAGCCATAGAACAAACGACATGGTCCCTGCCCCTAGAACAGAGCCAGCAGGATATGAGCCTCCATGAGTATTGATGGCTACTGTGGGCATGAGGCTTGTTCATAAAATAATATACATATTTTTATGCTCCTCTTCCAAAGAATGTCCTCTCTGCCAAGGCTAATGACTCTTAGAGACAGCAGGAGAGGATATGATCTCCGCAAAATGTTAGGATGATGTGACCTTCAGGACAGCCTTGAGGCTATGGGAAAGAACTCTGAGAACATAAATTCAAAAATAAACACTTTCTCAACTATGCAAATATAAGGATGTAATATGAATTATATGAGGGACTTCACAGACCTGGAAAAACAGAGACAACTGTACCATGAGCCAGCTTGTCAAAAAAATACTAAGGAAGGAGATAAAGAGGTTGGAAGAGGTGATTTCAGGGTAAGATCTCATCCAGCTAAGTTTTTTGTTTATACTTACAAAGGCAAGTAGATTCCTTAGTTCAAGGTCAGCCTAGGGCAGAGCAAATTTAGGTCCAAGAGTGGTCAAACTGGTAGATCTCACCTAGCAAAGTTTACAGAGGCAGGCAGATCCTTGAATTCTTTTGCATTGTTAAAAAATAAATGTACTTGCTATCCTTTTCCTAAGGGACAAGGGGCTAAGGTCATGTAATGTTGATTCACAGGATGGTCAAGAGGGAATGTGGAGTAAATGACTAAGTTAATATGTAAATAAAGTAGTGGGCTTTGGTCTCCATGAGATGAGCTAGTGGAGAATGATAGAAGTTCTTTTTTGTTTGTTTGTTTTTAAGAATGCATGACATTTTTATTGTTCTACAAAGTTTTCCTGTTTATATTGATATTTCAATATAATATTGATACAATTTTGCCAATATACAGACTTTAATAAAATTTCTAGATCTACATCTAAACAACAATGGCCTATATAAATATAATTAACAAGCTACTAAAAGTAAAAGTTAATAGATGCCATATACAATAGAAAGAAAAGAATGAAGAATTTTAGAATAAATGCAATATATAAACAATACCATATAAAGATTTTTAAATGTTTATTGAAAATATATTAGTTCTTTATGTCAACTGCTATAGCTTGAACTGAAATCTCTTGTTATGATATTTTTTTAAGATTTTTTTTTTCCAGCAAGAGATAAGCTGTCTAGTGATCTCTGTGGAGAATGAACTCTTTAAGAATTTTTTCGAACAGGATTTCTGATTTTGGTCAGAAAATCCAGGGAGAGCAAACACAGCTCTCTTAGAATATTTCATAGCCCTTTTAGAATTTTTTCTAACAGGATTTCTGACCCAAATTGCTTAGAGAGCTAACACAACTCTTTTAGAATGTTTTCTAACAGCTATCCAGAGAAGGCTGTCTGAAGAGTGAACATAGGTCTTTTAAATTTTTTTTCCTGGTTTTCTGAACTCAAGAATTACTTTTAGAATTTTTCTAACAGGATTTCTGACTTGGGCAGGAAGTCCAAGAATTTTTTTCTAGCAGCTTCTCTGACCTTGATTGGAAAATCCATGAGTTATCCAGAGAGTATTTAGAAACTGTTTCTAGCAATAGAGAGCTGTCTCAAACAAAATGAGCTATCTTAACCAGAGAGCTGTCTGAAGCAAAAGCTAGCTGGAGCAGATTACAGAGCCAAGAACTATCTACAGAGAAGTAACTATGAAGCCATCTAGAGCAGAATACAGCCTGTCAGCTTAGACCCACGATTTGAGTTCCAGTTCTTTGTTTCTCAGCTCTTAAACACCCATTCCTCAGAACCCCTGACCAAGCTGAGGCTGGGCCTTGGTAGATGGGGCTTAAAGGGAAAGAAAACTCAAAGCAGAAACAAGATTAGGCATAAAGGCCTTGAGTTAGATTTTAGAAGAGGTGGAATGGACGCCTGTGTGACTACTTGGGTAAATTCCTAACTAAGAGGATTTCTAACCAATCTCATGTATAAAGATTAATTAAAGACTCGAATATGAAAATTTCAGAGAAAATGACCAAGTAATGCCTTTATACATTTTATATAAATGAAAGTATCTTAAGTGAAGAGATGAAATTATAATTTTAAATTTATATTACAATTAAGAAATTCTGTTTACCTACTCCTGTTGTTTCACTATGAAACTTAATATGATTTTATGTATTTAAGAAAGTTCAGTGTTCTAGGGGCTTTTTGTTTGTTTGTTTATTTGTTTTCTGTGATAAAAACACTGACCACAACTAACCCGGGGAGAAAGGGGTTCATTTGGTTGGCATGGCTTACAAGTTACAGCCTATTATGGAAAGAACCAAGACAGGAACTCATAGCAGGAGCTTTCGGCAGTAACCATGGCTGAATAGTGCTTACTGGCTACCTTCTCTGACATACTTATCTAGCTATCTAATCCAGTCGATGACCCCTGTATGGGTATGACACTACACACAGTTGGTAAGGTCTTCCTACATCAATTATCAATTAAGAAAATGGCTTGCAGATAGAACCATAGACTAGTCTGATTTGGGCAATTCCTTATTTGAGGTACTTTCTCCCATGTGATTTAGGACTGTGTCAACCTGATAGTTGAAGCTAACTATGATATTTAGGATAGAAAATATGACATTTAAAACAGAAAGAAAGTTAACTCCCTTATCAGTCATTCACCATGTTCTTTATGTGAGTCTACTCACAACAACTTGGAAAGTCCTCTCAATTTAATTTGTTGGCAAGAAACTGGAAATTTTGCATCTGAGTAGGGTCCAGGTAAGTGGAGCAAGAGTCTGTAGGCAGAAAGCCTATGAGAGTCTCTGCCTTGTGTTAGTCACCAAAGTGAACATTTGCAGCTCACACTTTCTCTAATCCTTATTTGTTCTCAAATCAGTCAAGAAGAATTGCATTCCAATACAATAACAAACCTATTCTTCATGTTTCCCAGATACCAGAGAGAACCAGTAAGGTCTACAGCTTGTGATCTACTCAGACTGTCAGTGGATTAAAGCTCTGAGGCTACAGTCTTAAAATACCAGTAACTTTTGCACAATAGCATCTACACTTTCATCTTCATGGGACCCAGCAAAGTATTCATAGGTCTTAACAAGTGCAGGTAGAAAATTCCACGGCTGCCCATAACTATTTTTTCTCATTGGAAGCAGACTCTCATGGAAGATAGAAAAGGTTGCTCCCTTGGACTTATGAGACTTCCTCACTCTTGCTATTCAAGAGAATAGCATTAAAATGCTTTAAGCATATTAGAGTGTTTGCATAGTCACCTGGTAGTGTGCATTTGCAGCATTGTTGACTCAGCACTCAGCACTGTGGGCTCTGGGTCACAAGGATGCACTATTAAAAGATGCTGAGTTTTGGTCATCAGGCCATGAGGACATGCTATCAAATAATGCTGAGTATGTTTATTTGCTTGGTTTGCTGAAAGACACATGTACTATTCAAGAAAACAAATGCTTCTCATTTCTTGCCCTCCTAACTGAGTGGCTGTCTAATATTTTACGCAGGAATTTAAACAGCACTAAATGTGATTTCACCACACCTATGTTTAATTTAAACAGCTTCAAAAGAATTTAAAATAATGTTGAAATTTCTCTGATTAACTTAAGTATTTTGTCCAGCTGCCTACTGTATATCTAAACATTTCTTTTATCAGTTCTTCATATGTGCTATGTATTCTTGGCTCCTAAACTGTCTGCCACTGTTTCAACTATGCTGCCCTTTAGCAAAACCAGCTGCTGTACTCACACACATAACCTGCTGCATGATGTCTCTAAGCCTAATGTTTGCCCAGTGATTTGATATACCAAAGCCGGTATATTGTCCTCAGCTATATATATATATATAGTTATAGTGAGATACCTGTATCCTCATACATGTCTATGCTTCTCCCAAGTACTAAGACACATGCATTTATATTTCTTAATCTTTTAATTAGAAGTCTACTTATTTGAGAGTCCTCATAGTATTCACTTTCATGTAAATAGCAATTATCATAAAATCGGTATATAGTAAGTTCACCATAAAGATTTCCTGAATTCCTAATGCATTGTTGTGTTATTATTTACTCAATAAAAATCTAGGCACTGACTTTGGCAGTTACTGTTCAGAATACCACAATTGAGAGCTCATAGTCAGGTCAGGATAATAGCAAGAGCTATACGGAAGATAGCAGAGATGTTCCACAACTTTGCACACTGCCAACCCCTTCCTAGGCTACAAATGCTGTCAAAGACATTCATTGCTACTTTATACCATAGTTCAGCAGCAGAGCATGTTGAAGAGTATTGATCATATCCTCTCCAGGTCACACAGTTGGTAAGGAGTTCAGGTTCAGTGTTTCTGCCTGCATTGTGGGAGGTTATGAGGCCATATGTCACTAGTTCAGAAGACCAAAAGTCAAGATCTGAAGTATAACTTCTATTGATTGAAAATAGTTACATACAGCTGTAAAGCCAAATAGGCCTCATAAGTCAAGAGTTATCTAGTGATCAAGAAAGAAAGAAAGAGGAGGAGATGCTAAAGTCAGAGGGTCAGAGTCCCTTGGAGGTGCTGACATTGGAATGGAGCAAGGTGTGGATGAAAAGTCTCCAACAAACAAGCCAAGAGAAGGAGTGGTATGTGTACCTGGACTAGATGGAGAAGCACTGCAGAAGGGATGATAGCAAGGGGTGAAAGTGAAAGAGCTGGCAAGGCAGGGTGGGGGTTCACATTTGGTAGAGTGTCGGGTACTCCAAATAATGATCTCTTCAATACAGAGAAAACTCCATAAGCTTAGACTTTTCAGTCCCTCAGTTCTTCCAACCTCTCCTTTAGGGAGTCTGTGTAGCATAAAATACCATGTAGTAGACTACTGTGTAGTCTAAATACCATGACTCCAGGAGAGAGAACTAAACACATATGGCTGATTTCTAGCTCTCCCTTTTCTGGGAGAACTATCTGCTTAGAAGGTGCACATATTCTGATATGCTCAGAGAAGTGTTTGTTCCAGTTGAGAGCCTCCAGTTGTCCAGTGTACACTATGACAGTAGATGCAAAATTGGCAATCAGCTGTTTTCCATTCCCTGTTTGGCCTAATTCTCAATTTTGTGGGATCTGAAATGGAAAGAAAGAGTATAGAAAAGGCAAAACTCCTCATAGTCTAAGAAGAATATTGACTATGTTGGCCACATGTCAGCCTAATTCCTAATCTATGAAATTCAATTTAATATGTAACTACTAAACTGACTTGTTTTGGATTTTTATTTTTCATTAAAAGGCTATTTTTTTTTCTCTTTATGACACACAGGAGCATGCAAATTTCTAAATATATTATTTTTAAAATTCTTAGTTTTAAAATTCTTGAGGTTTGAGTTTGATTCTACACACATAGAAGGGAAACAGATTGTAGATAGCATGGAAGGGATTATTCTAAACAGCTATTAACGCTCTGGTCTCTTTGGATGGTGTCTTCTGGATATACTGCCTCACAAAAAGTACATCTTACATCTAGGTTACAAATAAGGCCTATGACAGAGTTAAACTAAAACAGTTTGGCAGTAGCAACACCAGGAGGCCCCCATAACTCTGCTAGAGTTTAATTAGTTCAAGTGCTTTCTACTGTACAAGAGCAAATCAGAGGGATGCCTGAGACAGGGTATAATTAGATCAAATACAGTCAAATGCCAGTGCAATTCATCAGTAGATATAATATGAAATAAATATACATCCTTTGGAAGTTAGCATTAAACATGCTCCCAAAAGAACTTGTGGCCATGTATATAGCCATCATTTATAGGTTTATTATCTGTAAGGTCTCAAAGTGAAGTCATAATAACAGAGACTAGGTATCAGCAAATTAAATTTAACTTGAAAAGATAAAATGACAGCTCCCCCATTACACCTGACAGACTTCTGTAGGGATATGTTATTTCTTATCACTGAAATCCTGTCATTTAGATATTCTATCTAATCTATTTTTATGTGGAAACTTAAGATTAAAGCAACATGAAGATGCTTACAGAATGGTCAGGGCTGACTTTTTTTTTTTTATTAAGGAACATTTGCAAATTATTGGTCTTAAAACATAAGCAATTTACTTAATTTTTGAACATGAATTTAATCTTATGGATTTATTATCTTATATAAATTACTTGATTGTCTTGTAAAATCTAAAATTTCAAATCGACATGTTAAAATCACAACATTTAACTCACCCTCTATTGCTGGGCTTTCTTAGAGTAGTAACAATAAAAATAGTTTATAAACTCCCCATTGTATTAGCTGATTCAGTGAGGCAAAATCTCTGGAAGCTGCATTCTAATTTAGAATCAAATTAAAATGGGACCAAAGCCAAGGAAGTAGAAAATAATTTATTCTTTTCAATTGCAAAATATTTAATAAATGTAGTATTCTACCTAGCTCAAAACTAATTTATTATATTTGTTCATTGGAAGTACATTGGAATTCTAAAAGTACAATACTAATTAACATGGGTTTCTTGGTTTCTGAAAAGCAACTACTTCTATATACAAATAAGAATTATATTGTATCATCCACGGAGGTTTGTACAGGTATGAGAATGAAGCAAACCCATAGTAAAAGCATTTTGAAAGAAAAAAGAAAATTCATTTGAAAAAAGTCACATTTCTGCAACCTGGATTAACAGTAAATCATTCTGAATATCTATGAATACTGCAGAACTTACAGGTGGTAATGTAGCTTGGCTTTACAGTGAAGAAAATTAATAGGGCTTTAAAGCAATGTTTAGATACAAAACAAGGAGGCAGGATATGGGCTCCAGGTTGAGCTGAAACTCCATCCACCAGATTCACATTTATTGATTTTATTTGATAATTTATATTTGCTTTAGTTTTGCTTGGTATGCTGGTTTGGGTTTGTAAAATAACATTTCTTATGACAGAAATAGATGGGAATCCTAGCTGAGGCATTTGGGTAGGAATGCGAAGACACAGAGAATGTGTATTTAGGTTGTTTGAAATACAATATCTTCCTGGCTCAGGCGATGCTCATGGCTAGTGCTTTTTCTGTTCTCAGTTCCTATTCCACATGAAGAATTCTATAGTCTCCATCCTCTCTGGTGCTTCATTTTCCCTTTCTGTATTTCTATCTAATTTACGACAGCTCTCTTCCTTACTTGAGGCTGTGCAATGAAAAATAGCTAGCCTTTTTATACTCAAAACCTGATACCTTTCACCTGTAGATTACCACACAGGACAGGTGGATAACTGAGAGAAGGGGATCCTTCCAAAGCTAAGCTTGAGCATCATGGAGAATCTAGCCTGAATCACCAAAGCCCATCTGAGGACATGCCCAGTATCAGTACCTGCAGCCTCAGGCATCACTGCTTCCTTCCTCTCCAAAGAGGCCTTTATTGAAGGTACTACTCCAAGATGCTACTAAGAACTGAGATACCAGCATGAAAATAGCAACTTGCTGACAGGTTTCTTTCTCTTGGTAACTGGGAGAAAAGGTTCTCTCCAAAACTAAGCTTGAGCATCTTGAAGAATCTTACTTGACTCTTAGACCACCCAAAGCCCATCAGTGGGCCTGAATGCTTCAATAACATATCTGAGAGATGTCTCTGTTGAGATTGAGGGCTGAGTTGGGTGGTCTGTCCAGATTATGAGAGTATAGAGAATTAGAGAACAGAGTAAATATGATGACTCCAAGTGGAAACTCACTATTTGCTTGCATTTCTATTTCCAAAACACCAAGATATATTTTGTTTTATAACTTCTAAACATATCGTGTGCCTTGCTATAACTTCAAATCAAGATTCCCCTTTTTTTTCTAACAAAACTTTAATGATTTTGGTTCCTATAAACTGAACAGATTTGATTGTAAGAATTATAGTAAGTGGATATTATGTCTCTTTAAAATTTCTGATGGCCAATGATTAAATTATTACTCTAACACAGTGGTTTTCAAAGTTCAGTATATCCTAGAATCATTGAGAAAGCTTATCTAAAAATTCAGATAGTGAGGGTCTAGTTCTAATGTCATAATCACAGTTTCTTAGGGTAGAAACAAACAGCTGCATTGTTCTGAGCTGGGCTGATACAGTGGCTTGTATCTCAGGTAGTAAGTTTTGTTGAAAGGTGAGATTTAGTGGGGAATGGCCTGGAAGAATTAGCAGTAGACTAAGCTTTGCTTGTGTGAGATAGACTTATATTTTCATTACAATAGATGATATAGAGATGGTGGACACAGGAAATAATGAATAAATAAATAGTACGTAGACAATATGGAATGTATTTCCTTCTTAACTGTGTGTACTAGGAAAACAAAGAATCTGATTCTCTTAAGTCCATATCATGTTGTGGCTAGCATTAAACAGAATTTTCTTGCAAATTCTTATGAGCAAAGTTTGTTTATGGACATATGCCTCCTTTTTATTCTTTTTTAATTGATTATTTTATATAGTTATATTTTGAATGTGTTATCCCCCTTCCTGGTCTCCCCTATGCAAGAACCCTCCCATGCCCCTTTTTCATGAGAGTTAACAGTTCATTTGTGATTCTCAGAACCTCTTTCCTGGAGGCCAAACCCTGAGTCTGACCGTTGCTAATTTTGCAACTGAATTAAGTGCTTGGGACATCCTCCATAATAATGTTAAGCTTGTTGCTTTTAAACTTTTGAGTTTTTATCTCAAGCAGGTTTGTTACAAATATGCAAGCTTGACTTCAGAAAGGCTCAGATATGCATGTTCCACTCCAGGCTGGACTTCAGAGAGGCTCTGCATGGCAGTTATTCATCGTGATAAAGAAAAAGCGTTAAATGCATATTGTGAGTTTTGCCCATATGGGGAAAAGGTATGCTATGAGGGCCTGCAGTCAAAAACAGACCACTGTATCTATGGCTCTCACCAACCTAAGACAGAGTCATGTGCCAAAAGGCCATGCTTATTAATAGTTAACACAAAAAGGCCCAGTTTGTACAAATAAACCCAAACAAGCTGCATGTGATATCTGAGACAGGTAAAGGAGAGACCAGTAGATCTAGACCTAAGACAGGCAGGGCCACCAACATCCATAATTCCCAGGCAGGACTATAGTGCATAAATATATCTTATGCTTCAGTCCAGCTAATTTTTAATAAATAAATGAGGAACTATAACCTCCCTCAACCAAAAGCCAGCTGAATTGGACCTCACCTTGCCACAAAGCAGCCCTCCTCCCCACCCCCCACTTAGGCTGAGGCTTCCTGATATAAACAAAGCCCTTTTGTTTTGCCACTTCTCTGATTCTCTTGAAGTTCCTGGAGGAGCTACACCCTGCTGAATTGCTTCACCTGCCTCTGGACAAGCATCAAGATGCTAATTTGGCCACGGGATCCTGGCAGACTGGGAGAGGGGTTTTCCCTGCCTGCTTGATTTGCAGATTCCTAATACACATTGGACCTTGAGCAGAAACCATGACTCGGTCCCATTTTTTTTCCCTTGCCATCCGATTCCACTATCTTCCCAGACACCTTTCCTCTCTTCCAGAGACCCAGTTCGTGTGTAGCTGCTGGCGGCTGCAACACCCTTCAATTTGACTCTGTGAGGGTACTCACTCACCCTCCCACCCACCTACTCCTGCTTCATTACTCTAGCCCAGACACTATTGCTGATGCCAAGAACTGCTTGGAGACAGGAAGGAGCCCAGTAGTGCTGTCCTCTGAAAAGTTCTGACAGCATCTAAGACAGATGCAGGCATTCACAGCCAACCATTGGACTGAGCCCAAGGACCCCAATGGGAGAGATAGGGAGGACTGTAGGCTTCTTTTTGTAGTTTACTAGGACTACTTTGGCAATTTTTGTAAAGCTGACATCTGTCTGTATTTATCATGGGTTGCTAAGTTCTAATCTATTCTCTATCTTGACTAGATATGCTAGGTAGTGGGAATATCAAGGAACAATAGTAGGTCACAGAGGCTAACAAGCACCTTGTCTGGGAGCTCTAAGGCAAGAAGCCATACAGACAGGTGACGGATGGGACCTAGGAGAGAGAGGATGGTTATTTCTAGTGGAAGTGTCAGGATAGGCTATGTGGAAAAGAGTTTGCAGCTTGATATGATTTGGGCTGGGTAGTGGTGAGAAAGACATTCTAAGCAGAGAGGGAGCTTGATATTTTCTGTTATGTTACTATTGACTTTCAAAAAGCGCCTCCCTGACTCAAGGCTTCCAATTGTCCCTAAGGAAACTGTATTCTCTGTCATTCAGGGACATGGGTATGTTTACTGCAATATGCCATGTCTAATCTATAGCCCTGAAGCTCATAGGTTCAATGTCTGGAACCCAAATGATTATGGCTACATAAGCACTTACAGTCTTAGGGTTCCAAGTACTTTTGATACATCTTAGCTTTGCAAATTGAGGCTCTATGTCTAAGTTTCTATTTACGTGCACAGTAAATGAAGTAATAACAGTACTCCCACAGAAGGTTGAGAAAAGAATTAAATAGGTTAATGAAAACATTTAAAACTACTTTCATAGCATTTTGAAATACACATTATTAATTATAGTCAGGTAAGGTGATAGATATGTTAACTAGTATATTGAAGCACTCTACCATATAGACATTTATCAAAATGTCATGCTTTACCCCATGAATATATGAAAAATACAATTTTAAAGAAAATCAAAAAAGAATTAAATAATCTCTTTGTATCAATAAATTATAGCTCTTATAAACTTGATAAGCAACAGTGGGATAAGGCAAAGTTCCATGATTTCCTAGCAGTTAAATGTGTTTAGTTTTCCATTCTAGACTGTAAGACACTGGGCCAAGCACTGGGACTCCTGAGTTGAAATATAACCCTTTGGGGATTCAGTGTCCACAGCTGTGCCCTTGAGGAGAATGTTTTTTCACACACATAGTGAAGAGTAACAAAAGGCTTGCCTTTGTCACTGATTATCCTGACAGCTGTGGGACAGCAATGTGTGGGGGCCTCCATGGGAACTAAGTTTGACTTCCAGACACTTACAAAATAGCCTATGACTTGTGGGCTCTACTTGCAAGCCTAGTGCAGTGGAGGTGGAGGCCAGAGATTCTCCAGGGCTTGCTGGCCAGCCAGCCTAACCTAAATACCGAGCTCCAAGTCAGGGAGTGACCTTGTCTCAGAAATATAGGATGGATGGGATCTCAGAATTCTGGATTGGCCTCCACACATATATGAACACATCAGCACTCAAATGCATGCCTGTATCATACTCCCAGCCTCCCCTCACATACATTCTAATCAGAGAAGGAGCAGGCTTGTTTTTTTCTGTTATATTACCCTTGACTTGAAAAGAGCACCTCTCCAATTCAAGGCTTCTATTGTCCCTAAGGAAATTGTGTTCTCTATTATTCAGGGACATGGGTATGTTTACCTTATTGCTGCATGCATAATCTATAGCCCTGAAGCCTACAGGCTACATATACACACAAACACATACACACACATACACAGAGAGAGAGAGAGAGAAAGAAAGAGAGAGAGAGAGAGAGAGAGAGAGAGACAGAGACAGAGAGAGAGAGACAGAGACAGAGACACAGAGACACAGAGAGACAGAGACAGAGAGAGAGGATAATGTGCAATCTATAAGATGCAGCATCTACTTCACAAGTACCAGGACTCAAATTATTGACCTAGAAATAGACAAACAAGATGAGCTTAGTGATTAAAGATGACTCCAGTATCAAAGATGCTTGCTTTACATGACCTAGAACACACTAAGAAGCCTAGTGCAGTTTCTCATCTTCTGAGTTTGGGTCCCTCATCTACTAATAAAACTTATATTTACTTCTTGGGACTAGTAAAAGAGGGAAGGGAGAATTTGGCTGATGACTCAGGAGGCCAAGTGTTTATAATAACATATGAGTCTTTATTTTAGGAAGAAAAGCAAGAAAGAGGACAACAGAAAGAGAGTCTAGAATAGGGATGAGGGCTTTAATTTGAAGTGCTTCCTGGGTGAACACTAACTCTGAAGGATGGAGAGCCATGAGCAAGAGTTCTTATTCTAAGACCTGATTCTGCTTGTTCAGACAAAATTGTCAGGAGAGCCTGCGAGAATGTTCATATACATACATAACATACATAGATATATAAATTAATACATATATACATATATATACATATATAAACATGTAAACACATACATACATGTATATATAGATATGTACTTATACACACATATTGTATTTGAAGTGTTAAAATGTAATAGACAGGAAGAGAGGTCATAATTTTAGAAAAATCTCAAGGCAGGAAAACAGTTTAAGCAAATGTTAACCAAGAAAATTTCATTCACTGGCGGGTACCCAGTGTGAGTTGGGAGATTTCCATGCAAGACCTCCATGGTTTGGCAGGAGGTTGACTAAGAACTGGAATCTCGACGAGCCCAAATGTTTGTCATTCCTCCCACTAAATTATAAGGGATATTTATTGAGCATTGGGACCATACAGTCATCTATAGTGTTTAAATTACACACAAAAGAGAGAAATTTACACCTAGTGGTAGCCCCAGAGACAAAGACACTCTGTATATCAGGGCTGAGTTGAGAGACACAGAAGAGCTACATATCTCAATTGATTTTTTTAGTGGGGAGGAAATACCCAAAACACTGTGGAAGAGAAAACATTATTCAGATGTCACAAAGATAATAACTTGGCTATGGGTTTTGTTCATTAAAAAAAAAGAAAAGAAAAGAAAAGAAACTGTTGCCTTCAACATTATATTGAGGCCAGTGTTCTGGATTCAAGATCTTGACTACTCAAGCACATCAGACCCATAATTATTTGGGAATAAATTATTACTTTATTATCTACTACTCAAATGGATAAAGGCCTGTAGAGAGTAGGGAAGAGGAAGGAAGATGATGGACCGGAAATGGAAAGTTTATATCTGTATGCTTGGAGTAGGAGGAATTTTAAATTCCTCCCCGGAACATCTTAACTTTAGTCATCCAAAATGACCAGTCCTAACCAACCTGGATTTGCCAAATAATCTGTGGAAGCAAAATTTCAAGACAGAGAATGATTGAAGAAATGACCTGAAATTCATTAATACATCTCTTAATTACCGAGGGCCCACTGTTTTAGGTTTGTCATCACTGTGACAAAACCTGACACAACAATTTAGAAGGGAAAAGAATTTATTTTGGATTACAAGTTTTGGAGGGATCTGCCCAGGGTTGAGCTTTGTTATTTTAGGACTCAGTGGGGCAAGCATCACAGCAGGGAAGGCTGGGAAGAACAAAGTTGTTCAAGAGATACCCACAACCAAGAAAACACTCAGTGAACTACTTTTCCAGTAAAGACCAGCCCTACAGTTTTTACTATCTCCCAAAATAGCCATACGCACAGTGGGTCAAGCCTTCAAAACATGAAGCTTTCAGAAAAGGAGAGTTAATCTACAAATCATAACAAACCATCACAAAGCAGCCATTGGAGAATTGAGAACTCTTGTTCTCTGCTGTTTGTCTGTCTATGGGAAATAGAGACATGGGAACAAATGTCATAATCTCAGCATAGAAGAGATTTAATAATTCAGGGTATCTTGGTAACAAAAGTACCTGACTTTCAGGAAGCTTTATTGTGATTGTCATGATCATATAATAATAATAATAATAATAATAATAATAATAATAATAATAATAAGTATAAGTATAAGTATAAGTATAAGTATAAGTATAAAAGTATAAGTATAAGTATAATATATATTCATGAGCCTTTCATGCTTCTATATGTCTCAGCCTCCTTAGAACACTTTTAGGAAATAGGGACTAGTTTCTTTTCACCTTAAAGAGGAAATTGAAATACAGCGGGTTTCAACTAACTTGTAATATCAGTTCAAAGTTTAAAACAGGAAGTTTAATGCAAGAATTCATGATAGTATCTTTGAACCTTTGAACATACATATTAATCAGAGCAACTATGGAAATCAGGAGGCTAGAGGGGATGCTTCAGTAGAAGGGCAATGGAACACAATTGGTGTGAAGGCAGAGTAGAGAATGATGGGGCAGGAATAATGGTGGTGTGGGTAGGTGTGGAAGAACAGGTAGGAAAGGGAACATGGGGAGAAACAATTAACCCTAAAGAATGTTGGAAAAGTCTCATGAGCACCTACTGCTATAGAAGCTCCCTAAAATACATATATATATATATATATATACACATAGAGAAAGAGTTTGAACTAACTACATTAGTTTTTAACTACATTAAAATGGAGGAAATCTCTCCCTAGACACCATAGGCTCAAAGGCCAGTGATAGAAGTAGCCTCTCTGTAGAGTTGTTGGTATAGGGTGGCATAGACACTCAAACAGTACAGATTATTGCCACTGTTCTTTTTTACATCCTAGAACTTGATGCTAAGATCCAATTGCTGAAGATATCACCCACTAAGTCCTAAAACATGGAGAAATCAAGCTGGTACCATCCTGGAACCTTCAAATATACTAGTTATTTTTGACGGTGCTGGAAAACACAAGGTGTGGAAGTAGACAGCAATCATGAATCTTACCCAACTGTGACCCCTGTAAGGTACAATAACAACTTAGGCAGTAGGAAATGCCCATGGGTACAATAGTGAAAGACTGAATTTAGAAATTTGGGAAAAAGCATGCTAATGAAAAGGGGAATGTATTAGTAGAAATGTATGTATACTGTATAACCTTTACTTAAAGGACATAGAAGGTCTCTGTAACGAGCCAAGAATGTAGACTAGCCAGTTTCAGAAACCTGTTGGCCACAAAGGCTCCCCCTAGTTAGGTCCAAGAACAAAAAGCCATCTGGGCAGTTCTAGGAAATGGTCAGTGTTAGCATCCAGAACCTGCCTACAACAGATATGTGGGCGGGTCCACAGACCTGTCACCAGGGCAACGGCGACCATATTCCCAGAATCCATTGGGCTCAGCTCCCACCTTTACCTGGACTGCTACTTCACGGCTTATATATAATTGGCAGTCTCTTCCAGCTCTCTCTCTCTCTCCTCTCTCTCTCCCTTCACGCGCCGCGGTCCTCACTCCCCCCTCCCCTCCTAATTAAACTTCCAAAAACACAGAGCTGCTTGTATCTGGTGTCTGTGGACGCGCCGCTGTGGGCCAAATCTATCATTGGTGCCGCTGTGGGCCAAATCTATCATTGGTGCCGAAACCGGGAGTGGTTTGTGTCCGCAGGTCCACTGCCGGAGCCGCCGCTGCCGCCGCCGCCGCCGCCTCTGCTGCCACCCCACCACCGCCGCTGAGCCGCAGCAGCCACGTGTAAACAGCCGCGCAGTCCTGCCTGCCGGCCGCGGTCCGCCGGCCGTCAGCGGCCCGGGGAAGCTCGGCCGGCCCGGGGCGACTAGGGCCAGGCGGGAGCCGGGGCGGGCTGCGGCAGAGCCCCATCGCCACCGCCCGCTGCTACTGCTGCTGCTGCTCCTGCCTGGTTTCATCCTGTTCCCAGCACACTCACCGCTGCAAGCTGTAGCTGCTGCTATCGATAGGTACGTGACTTTACCACCCGCACACCAGACACCGTGAGACATAACCACGTGAGCCGTAACCCACTCGGGCACCATTCAGCTCTGTGTTTT
>NW_022196891.1:26216024-26250278 GCF_008632895.1 Mastomys coucha | reverse complement strand
AACGGCGACCATATTCCCAGAATCCATTGGGCTCAGCTCCCACCTTTACCTGGACTGCTACGTCACAGCTTATATATAATTGGCAGTCTCTTCCAGCTCTCTCTCTCTCTCCTCTCTCTCTCCCTTCATGCGCCGCGGTCCTCACTCCCCCCTCCCCTCCTAATTAAACTTCCAAAAACACAGAGCTGCTTGTATCTGGTGTCTGTGGACGCGCCGCTGCGGGCCAAATCTATCAGTCAGCCATAAAGTGAATAACATTGAGCAGACCACATTCTTGTGCATAATGAGTGTGTAGGACGTTTTACTTATGACCCTGACTCAAATAGAGGCTGGGTCTCTTTAGAATTTTCCACTGTTCTCTTGTTATGTTTCCTTGGTTACCCCTTCACCCCCCTAGTTTGTGGTTTTGCCCTTTAAATACCCCTCACTTCTTGTGTTCGTGGTCTAACCCCTCTGGCCTGCCAGGCTATGAGTTCGACCCAGGTCTGGCCTGAATAAACCTCATGTGATTGGAGCAAGGTCAGTCTCTCGTGAGTTATTGGGTGGTCGTGTAATCCCGAGACTTGAGTGAGGGTTTCCCGAGCTCTGGGGTCTTTCAATAGTGGCAGGAATGTTATGAGAATAACCAATAACTTTTTGGCTCTATTTAGGTTCTTTTCCACAAGATGGAACACATTTCTTGAAATGTTAATTTGGCTAATACCTGTTTGCTAGTAGATTATGGATCATGTAGGAGAACCTACTATTATTCTTCCAAGTAAATACTAGCAAATCAACTTCTAATGACTTACTGTTGTATGTATAAATTAGTGTACCTCTTAAATCTCAACAGAGATACTTCTTTTAGCAGCAGGTGGAGATTAACACAGAGACTCAATGTATAGAAAATAATATCAATGTATAGAGAATAAGAGACCATATAGTATTGAACCCTAAATGCTTCATCTCTACCATCCTCCTCCAAAGGCTTGAGGACAACCCTGGAGTAGATGTACAAAGAGCATAAGAATCAGAGGTGGTAGATGACTACAAGGAGGTATAGTGTGCTCTAGGGACCACAGAGAACTCATGGCAGTTGTGACAGTCACTGTCTAAGACATAACCAGACAAAACCTCATCATGGAGCCTGGAGATGGTCAGGAAATCTCAACCTCGACACTCAGATGACTCCACACCTATTCACACGGAAGGTAGCATTGAGTGGGCTTAGCTGGCTAAAAGAAATCTGAAAAACCAAACAGTGAGCACTTGAAGTTGGGATGAAACAAAGGAATTAGAGCAAGGGAATGGGGGCGGGGCTTGATTTAAAAACAGGACAAAAGAGCAAAAACAAAACCCCACAAAGAATCTATAATCTTAAGTGTTATGATATAACCCAAATGGTTTTTGTTTGTTTTTTTGTTTTCTTGTTTTTGTTGTTGTTGTTGTTAAGCCACTGTCTTTGAATCTGCAAACTAAAGACTTAGCTCCTGTGGCTGACACAGGAGAGAATGGAAACCATCAAATGAAGTTTCCTGCTGACTCTCAGCACAGCATGCAGCTGCAGGCCTTCCTGTTACCATGGCTCTGCCATCCAGCTCACTCCTGGAGATGAAAGCAGGAGGCTCTCCCTTGGCCTTTAATTAGGAGATTGAAAAATAATTAATTACTAACTTCTGAGGTTTCCTGGAAGTTATAGATGATATACTTTGTATATGCTTCACTTCATTCTCCAGACTAATAACTTTATCTCCTCCATATCCTTCTTTTCCATAAAGTGGTCTATACATTTGGGAAATATTTCAATTAGTGCATTCAGGAGAGAAGATGAAATTGGGAAGTTTAGACAAAGTCAGACTGCCTCATGGTGTGATCACGGTTCTGCTTGGTCATGGGGTATTTTGTATTAATTATTAATACAGGATATTTAACATTTTATTAAGTTATACATGTCTGTATCTAAAATTTCATATACTAATTGAATGTTGAAAATACAAAATAAATCCCACACAAGGCAGCCTAATAGAAATCGTGTAGGAAAAATTTCCCTGACTTTAAAGAGAAACCATGACAGGTGTGGTAACTCTTGTCTGTATATCTAGCATTCCAGAGCTGAGGCAGGAGAATTTCCATGAAGTATGATAATAATGACAACATTGACTTAATGCACTGCTTATTGCAATAAGAAATTAGCAATGGTCTCTTCTGGTAGACTTAAAACAAATGTGTGAAGATATATCGTAAAATATTAAGCTCTGAATGAGCGATTCTTATCCATACCACCTGGAAGAATATTCTAGGGGGAGTTTCCATACTGTAATTGACCCTTTAACCTGAAGAGATTCACCCCAAGGTTGTCTGAGGTGATCCTCAGACAGGAGCTCGCTGAGAAAATTCCACAGGGGTGAGAAAGACTGCAAGAAGTTGTCATTAGTGAGCCAACATCAAGTACTTTCCAGCAGGCATTGGCTTTACAGGCTGGAGAAAGAATAGAGAATATAGCAAGGGAAGTGGCCGGAAAAGCTTCTTACGCATCCGATTAATTTATGACAGGGGCATAAAAAATTAGAGAGGGCACAAGAGGGCTGAGCCCCGATAGAACTTTGATTTGCGTAGAAAGGATATGGGGTGATTATTAATGCTTTAAGGACAGGCTTAGATAAGGAAGAAGGAGAAAAGAAATCTGTTTGCCTACTAGCCAGAGATTGTTCATGGCTTGAAAATACCTTTTAGACTAAGGGATTTAGCTCATATTCCCAACCAGGACAAAAATAAACCCTGACACAGCTCACTCCTTGCTAAGATACAAATCACTGCTAATGTTCAAGGCTTCCGAACCACTGTGGCTTTTCTGGGGGGGTTAGAATGGATTAGATTGGAGATTGAACATAATCTAGTGATTTCCCAATCATACCACATATGTATTAAGCCAGAATGTCTGACGGTAGAATCCGGGAACTGACTTTTTCTTACAGATTCTCCAGTGATTCCATCACAAAGGCAAGTTTGAGGAATACACACATCCTGTTGCTATCCCTCAACTTTGATGGCCCAACCTAGAGCCATAATTGCATGTATCCTAAAGTTAGGAGTTACTCCAGTCCACTTTCCTCCTGGGATACATCTGTGTAGAGGCAGACTCCACTCAACCCCACTGCCACCCCACTTGATCATTTACCTGCTGCTCTAGACCAAATCCATGAACGCACTTTAAACTTTGAAGATGACGTTTTCTTACCAAGAAATTGTTAATTCCACTCTACTGAAAATTTTGCACCCAGTGTATAGGAAACAGTTGGGGGCTGAGGCAGAAAGCAACCCAGAGACACAATCCAGGTCTGCTGAATTAGAATCTGCATTTAACAAGATGCCTGGGGGATATGTCTTCAGTTTCAGGTTTGAAATCATTACTCCGAAGTCCCATTCCCCCAAATTACTCCTTGAAGGACAGTCTCAAGGACAGACAATCCACTTAGACTCAAACCTACACTTGTGCATCTCTTTACAGTGTCAGCCTCCCACAGCATGGGTGCCAACAGTCCTGGTCACCTAGCTAATATCTCCTGTGTGTGAGGGAGTGATCTAAGCTCATTTTCTTATGATGAGTAGAATTACTAAATTCATTTTACAAGTGAAGAAACTGAGGCAGAAGAGACTCAGAGGGTGTTCAAGGACTTGCAGACCAGGTGCTAGAATGCAGGTTGAGGGATCAATCACCCTTTCAGCTTCATACAATTGCAAATATGTGGCACCTTTCCACAGCTCTGGGCCCAAATTCTTATGCATAAATCCAGAGATCTGCATTTCACTATGCTTGCAGGTGATTTAGGAGCAACAGCATTTGAGAACAAGCTTAAAAAGACCATTTCTTTACAAACAACAAGAACAACAACAACACCCATCTCTTAGTGTCCTCCAATTAATCCACGCTTATTTAATGTCATGTTGTAGGTATTAGGCTAAACACAAGAATAAACAGGAAACTTGAAAAAAATTTAAAAATTGAATCTTTACCCTTTCAGGCCACTGGTTGCAAAACTGAAAGGACTTATCTAGGCTTGAAGAGTTAGAGGCAAAAAGATACCACTGAGGCTTAGAAATTATAATAATTGTAATGCCTAGTATTTAAACAATGTATTGAATCTCTGGAAATTAGAGTAAAATTTAAAGTTGCCCCTAGAACACTCATATTACAAGCTGTGGTAATTGAACCTTCAACCATGGTTAGAAAAGGACTCTTGAAAGTTAAGACAAATTTTATTGCCTGTGGACTACACAGAGAAGCATTAAGCTGAAGTGACTAACCTAGCTTGCAAAATGATAGGTCCCTTAGATGACCCCACAGCATTCTATATTTCTAGTAAAACTTCAAGTTAGTTTTTTCAACATTGCCTATAACATGGATCAGAATGGAGGCTTCTATCCCACTGTCTTTCCTGGCTATCGCAAACCCTGTTTATCCGATTCATCTACTTTGGATCCTCTTTCCAGAAAATACATGGAGGAGAGTTCTTGGAAGAGATTAGCATTTTTCTTCTCCCAAAGATCAGATATATAATCCTCTATTTTCCTTCTAATTCAATATATTTATTCCTGGTTCTGCCCTTAAGCAGAGCTATTATAGTAACTCTGGGGTAATTTTCAAAAGGTGAGCAGCACAGATATAAAGCTGCATGTGTAGGTGCCTTCTCTGTAGCATAAGTCATGGATGGCAGTAGCCAACAACTTGACTCTATGTGAGAAGTTCTTCAAGAGGCGACATGACACCTTTGCCCATCAGATCTGTGGCAATGGTGATGGCCCTACCTTATCACCTTAATGAAGTGTTGCTGTGGATGAGACAAAGAAGGAGGAAACCCAGACAAACGTGGTTGTGACTTTCTAGAGGGAAAACAACGTGCTCAGTGTCGTACAAGTTTTCTATGCACAGTTGAACAGTTGAGTAAGTCATAAGCTGTGTGCAAAGCATCACCATCATGATCATGAGTGGCTGGGAGTTAATTTATCTTCTTAGGGCACCATGGCTAGTGCTTTTACTGTTCTTGCAGTTGTCCTATATTCCTTCTCTTACTGTGGTGGGAGTAAAGTCTCAGGGACCAGGACTCAGGGTGTGAAACTACTGTAAACGAACAGGTTGTTAACTCTGAACTTCAGACTAAGACCAAACTTCAGACCTTTGATACTGCTCATCGGGAAACTGAACTATGTCTGGGGAAAAGCCTTAGTCTGTTATGTTCAACCTAGACTTGGGTCTTCATCATCCTAGATAAAACCCAGGTACCTAAATCATCACCAGAAAACAAAAACGAAATACAAATCTTATATTTCTAATGTCTGTGCTTCTTCAAGGCTTATTGGCACATTTGCTCCTATTTTTCTACATGGTTATGTCAATTACCAGTTTAAACAGTGGTTTTAAGCTCTATATGGTATTAAGTATGTGGATCTGAGTCAAGCACACATAGCAGCTCTGGGGTGGTAATGATGCTTCAGAAGAAATCCTATAGAAATGAATGTTTAAAGTAAGAGAGTGATAATGACAGTCAATAAGTTGTGACTCTTTGAAGGTCTTCAAGATACAGGCCAGTAGGTCATGTGTATTCTTAGAATATGTACCAATGAAATCATGACATAGCATATCTGATTATGTTTTTTCTAAGTCCTGAAGTTAGAACTTCGTATGTAGGACTTTATTTATATTTCTTTACTCACTTTATAGTCAAGATAACACATGGGTGAATGAGAAAGATGCTCATATTGCACAATCTTGCACATATAATGTAGTGGGTGATGAATCAAATGGTTAGAGAAGAAAGCAAGATAAGAGCAGCCAGCACCTACCTGGCTGGCAGGGCTGTGGGCATGGTGTCCACTCACTGAAAGCAGTCACAAGGCAGTCCTTCTTGCATGGGAGGAAACAAGGTCTCACAGTTTCTGGCCGTGTAGACTCTGGACATCTGTCAAAACAAAGAGACTATGTCAATGTTTTGGGGAATAGAAATGGATTGACTTCGAACTATAGGATTTCAGGCAAAAAAATGTATCTTTAGTAGATAATGGAAGAAAGACTCAAGGAAGTGCTGCCCCTTACACAGGAGGTCATGGTCCGAGGCAGAGCTCAAGCCAACTCTAGCTCACTTGATTCAGACACCAACATATTTTTCACTACAGCAAGGAAGAGAGATGTGGTTCTTAAAATTAAAGAAAGGAAAATGTGAATTGTCAAACCATCAGGGTCAGTTCAAATAATACTTGATTGTTTTCAGAATAAGCAAGTAAAATACATCTTTTTTTGGTATTTTTCAGGAAGAAACTTTTTTTTTTAGGGTAAGATATCAAATCATTGATGTGCTACAAACAGAAGATGAAGATGTAGAGCAAGGTATAAATACACAAGAAGGAAAAGCCATTAAAGCTCCCATAAAATGTTGAGCTTCTCTGATCATTAAGCATTTGGAATATTTAAACAGTTCCTAGGTTTTCCATAGAACATGTGGGCTGATGAGACAGGGAACACATGACACTGCAAACCACAGATAACAAATATGCATGTTAGGTATCATTAAGCATAGAAAGATATGAGAGCTGTTATTCCATTGAAAATTAAGTGAACATGTACAATTGGGAATGGAATTATATAGTCAATCACTTGGAAGAAATAAAGTTCTGATAAACAACATTTTTTTTCTTTCTTTGATTGCTTTCCTGCTTCTGAATATTGAGAGTTGAAAGGCACATTTGTCTTCTAAAACAACAAGGAAGACAGAGTGGCACTTTACCTTGCAGGTGTGGAATTTCCATCTATAAAGTTCACATAAAGTCTAAACGTGTCATATAGTTTAAAGGAATGATGTTAGTGTCAAACCCCGTGTGGCTAAGTGCTTTGCCTGTGTTCTCACACTTATTTCTGACATCAATTCAGAGGAATGCTCAACTGAAGTTTCAATAATAAATAGTAAAGCCCAAACTACAGGGAGACCAAGCATATGAGGAAAAAATATCATTATAGGAAAAATATCACATAGCAAGTCTAACAATTAATAGGTTTTCAGTAGGAAATGAACAAACAAACAAACAAACAAACAAGAAGATATAAGATTATCAGGGAGATAATGGACCAGAGCTTCATAATACCACAGGATGGTAATTCAGAATAGAAATTGTCTAGATGTAATAAATGACCAACATGCAAACACTAGGATACTTCAAATTTAAAGACTCATGTTAGGAACTAATTATGTTAGGAACAAAGGGGAAGAAAAAATGATGTCATCTAAGAAGAAAGAGAATACTGCTGACATTGGACCTTACACGATAGATCTAAACATGAAAAACATTTTCATAATTTAAAAAACTTTAGAAGCAGTGCAGGGAATGGTAGAGATAGTGTGCTCTAAAGTGTTGGTTCAGGTAGATAGGAATGCAGGTATGGTTAAGTCTGGGCATCAAAACTGTAATAGGGAGGCAGGGGTCTGAGGCTCTTATGAAATGAATCAAAGGTTCAGAGAATCTAAATTAAACAGCAAAGAAGGATGCTGTGTGTGATGGCAAGAACTGTCAATTTGATGAGATCTAGAATCAGTAAAGAAAAAAAAAAACTTTAACCAAGCTTGGGAGGGAAATTCTAGATTTATTGACATAGAAGACCAACCCTGAATGTAGGCAGCAGTCCTTCATGGGCTGGACATTCAGACTGAATAAAAATGAGAAAGTGAGTTTAATCACCATCTTCCAACTCTTTGGTTTCTGATTGTGAATGTGATATGGCCAGTGGTCTTCAGCTCTGGCCCCATGCCTTCCCTTCCATGATGGACATTGCAACTTAGGGCTATAACTCAAAGTAATTCTAATGTCCTTAAGTTGGTTTTTGAAGCATTATGTCCCAGAGATGAGACAAATAACGAATGTGCTTTGGATGGCCAGTTTGTGCTTCCCACATGTAGGAACCCTAACTTTGAAAGTGATAGTACTTGAAGGTGTGGTCTTTAGGATGTGAATAGTTTATATGAATGAAGCCCTGTCTTAGTCAGGGTTTCTATTCTTGCACAAACATCATGACCATGAAGCAAGATGGGGAGAAAAGGGTTTATTCAGCTTACTTCCACATGGCTGTTGATCACCAGAGGAAGTCAGGACTGGAACTCAAGCAGGTCAGGAAGAGAAACTGACACAGAGGCCATGGAGAGATGTTCCTTGCTGGCTTGCTTCCCCTGGCTTGCTCAGCCTGCTCTCTTATAGAACCCAAGACTTCCAGCCCAGGGATGGCACCACCCACAAGGGGCCCTACCCCCTTGATCACTAGTTGAGAAAATGCCCCACAGCTGGGTCTCATGGAAGCACTTCCCCAACTGTAGCTCCCTTCTCTGTGATAACTCCAGCCTGTGTCAAGTTGACACACAAAACCAGCCAGTACAAGCCCTCACAAGAGGACTAGTCTCCTGACATTAGAAGTCTTGTTCCCTATCCCTACGCATTCCCACATGACGATACAGCAAGTAGTCCATCAAAAATTAGGAAGATTCCACCTTTTCTACCCTGACTAGACTGTTAGCTTGAGACTCCTACTCTCCAAGACTATGAAAAATATGCTCTGATTTTTGTTCACTACACTATGATATTTTTTTATTATATCAGTTGAAGTTGACTAAGACAAAGTTTCCAAAAATTGTAATCAAAAGTATAAATATAAGTTACTGGCACAATGCCCCATGGGGAAGAATGTCATAAAGGTCCTGGAGGCAGAAACTAAGCATTATTGCTTTGATGGATACTAATTAATAGATGAATTATAACTGATAAACAAAGACAATCAGATGAATATCTACAAACTATTTTATTTCAAATTAAGAGGGAAACAACAGAAAGAAAGAAGGAGTGGGAGTGCCTGTGTATGTCTGTGTAAACATGGAAGCAGAGCATAGGTAGACAGGAAACTGGTAAGATACAATTAGTGGCACCAGAGGTGGAGAGAAAGTCTGGGTTCTCACTGCTTGCATCTCATATCTCTATTGATGAGCTAGGTGAATTATTCTTACAAAGCCACGAGAAAGACATAAGACACCAGTTGAAATAGAGGTTGGGTTTATGGGAAATGGAGTACAGAACAGGAAATGGTTGGGTAGGGAATGCATTCTGCCATCGATCCTAGGGAGTTGTTCAGCTCTGTGGAGTATGTAATACTCTGATAAAAATAAATTACAGTTAAAAAAAAAGTACATGCACACAGAAAATAATAAGTGAGTAATGAATAATAAGTGAAAACTTATTAGTGGCATTGTTATTAACCATAATTAATTCAAACAAACCATTATCAAATGGATTTCCTCAATGAGCAAAGCTATAGGAAGAAGAGGTTCTTTAGAATGATATAGTGTCATTGAAACAATCCACTCCAGTAAGGAAAATTTATATCATACCTTAGTCAGACAGTAAAAAACACTGAAATCATTCCAAGGACTTTTATTCATACTCTGAGGTTCAATAAAAAATAAAGTGAACTGCCATTTCTCCTAACCCCTCTGCTGCCTCTCGGGTCCCAGAGCTGGCAGTAGAGTACTATTTAGGCACCGCAGAAGTGTCTCCAGTAAAGCCTGTTCTACACTCCATAGAACACAGAACACAGAACATAGATGTAGGGGTCCCATCCACCTATGGAAAACTCCTCTGGGCATTCAAAGAATAGATAAGTTACTGTGATTTCCATATGGGTGCCAATACTGTGGGGGTCTCTGGCTGCTCAAGCAGGCGTCAAAGCCACTCTCCACTGGGCAAATGGCAGCAGCTGTCCTCCTGACTCTGGATACATCGTTAATAAAGCATCTCACTGGGAGTAATGCTAGCCCTCTCTAAGAGGGGCACACACTCTGTGCTCTACCCTTAGGGAACGAGAGCAACATTGCTGTCTTCTCCCTGAGAAGACAAGCCCTAGGCTCTCTAGTGTTTTATGGAATCCGAAATCCAAGGCCTATCCTGAAAGGGCACACGCTTTCAGGTCTATAGAGTCAACTATTCTCTTGCTCATGAAATTGTGGGGTTTTTTTTTTTTTGGTTAATTCCTTCTTTCAGAAGGATTTTGCTCTTTCCTCCAGAACGCAGCTTCCTTTGTTTATGAGCATGTTGTATAAGACTTCGCACTTGATCACATTGCCAGTTTTCATATATTTTCTACCAGAGTTCCAAAATATCATCATGGTCAACCAACAACTTTTGTGTCTTCTCCCTGGGAAAACTACAAACTTGATTTTCTGCACTATTTCGGTGACTGACCCACACCAAGAGTCTCCATACTGTTTATGTTGGAACTTAGGTATGTAGGTTCTACAGATAATACGTGTGGCCTACCACTAGTCCTGACTCTCTTGGTGAGAGAATTTTGCCTTATTTATCAAAAATGTCAGGTCCTTAGCTCAATAAGTAGAAGCTGCAAGTGAGTCATTTATTATTCCATGTCATTGGAGCCAAGAGGTAAAATGATTTGAGGGGATATTTTCTAAGTTCTTCAGCCATTTTCAAGCTGAAAGCACATCCTCAAACATCAGGAAGACACAAATTCACTGTTCAGTTAGTCAAAAATATCATGGCTCCTTGCCCTTGGGGATGATTTTGTCTTCCTACTTATGTGCATACATGGTGTGCTGAATTGTACTACTCTTGATACTAGGCACATGAATTTCATTTTGATATATCCATTAGATATTAGACTTGTCCTGGGAGGTTCTGCACACATTGTCTTTCATTCTCATCATATAGATTATAGCTCCATACTGACATGAACAATACCAGAAGGAGCTAAGAAGCCATGCAAGTTTTCACAATGCCTCTCTCATCACGGTGCATACTCTGTGCCCATCTCCCTAATCACCCATCTGACTGAGCCACAGCCATATTCATCTTGGTCAGCTGGATGGGGCATATCTGCCAACGTTTTACAGACCAGATATTTAAACACAGCTATTTTTTTTTACTATATCTCACACAAATGCCAAGGGCTTTCACAGTAAAGTCAGGAAATGCCTTATCGGAAACTCTAGAAGCCTTGGAACATTGTGCTTGTTATCTTTGTTGCTATTATTTTTATTTTAAATGTTACAACTGGAAAGCATTGAATAATGAGCCAGATCCCCAGAAATACCCATGTGAGCTATGACTTCTGTTTTGGTAGTATGCCGACTGGTTCTCATTTTCTGATATGATCAGTTTTATTTCTCATACAATTGTAACATTCTCACCCACACAATCGCATGCAAACAAAAGCGAGACTCAGCAGTGTGAAGAGAGGAACTTGGTGTCTCTCGGTCAAGGGACTTAGGGACAAAATACAACAATTTAGCACGTTCTTCTCCTCTCTAGCCCAATCTTTTCCTTAGGCAACTATATGCCCTTTCTGTCTCTAAACTCTATACCACCCCAAGGAGCTCACAGGTAACAGAAGGTCTGTCTGGGTTGACAGGGTCTATGACACTAAAAAGGCTGTAAGTGTATATATTTTTGGAAAGGGCAAAGCGAAGCATACTTCCTATTGCTGGTAATCTCACAGGGCATTCCACTGGGGTCTTCTCTTCTTATTTCATTTAATGTGATTGACCTCAAGAATTTTAATTAAATAAATGGACTAAAGTCAATGTAGGCTGCTCATATTTACCAGGATGGTTTAGAGATACACAGTAAGAATGAAAACTTCATGGCCAGTTTTACAGCTTCATTAATAGTACATAAAGTAATTAACATCACCAATCCCCCAACCCTCTGTGTCTGTGTGTATTTTGTAAAACATCCATCAAAGTGACTTTCGGTCTGTAACAAAGCTGGACGTTTTTCACTGAAATAATATTTTAGAGTCTCATATACAAACTTTCAAGAAAACTACATACGACCCTGTAAATACTTCTCTGTGCTGTTAACTTCTGGTACTGTGATTTATTTTATCCACAGAACACTCCTAAGCTCATGTTCTAGGTTCATCTCTGTTGCTGTAATGAAACAATTGACCAAAAGCAATTTAGAGGAAAAAAATGATCTATTGGGTTCTCCCTTTCATATTCATCATTAAGGCAGGAACCCAAGGAGAAATTTGAAGAGGAAACCATGGAGGAATATTCTTTGTTGGATCACTCACAGGGTGATGTTTAGCTAGCTTGATCATATAGTCCATGTCCAACAGCTCAGGTGATGGTGCTGCTCACAGTGGTTTGGAACCTCGATACCAATTTAGAAATCAGACATACAGCTATGGACACTCCCATGGGTCAACCTGATCTGGGGAAAGCATGAATTGAGACTCCTTTCGTTGGTGACTTTATGTTTTGTCAAGGTGACAGCAATTCTAACCAGGACAGTTAAGCTTTGACTGAAGGTTTATGTTCAGATATCTTTAAAATAAAATCTTATTCAAAGTAGTTATGAGACCTGAGAAAACAATGAAGGCCATTTAACATACAGATCTACTTTTCTTGTTCACGTGATACTTTAGTATATGACAAAAAATTACTTATTTGATATGTGTCTCTATTCTAGTATCCTTTGTTAAGAAATGGGAAAAAAAAATTACCTTAACACCAAGTACATTTTTCCAGCTGTAGTTAAGAGCTGAAAACTTATGGAAGAGCGATCAGACTCCCAGCCTGCTATATTTCTTCTTTATAACAAGTAAATATTTACTGAATGGCATGTTGGGGTTACCCTATTCTTATGCCATATCTGTTTTGATTTTTATATTTATTTTACTAATTCATGGATGATTTTGCAAAGTTGAAAATTTAGGCCAAAAAATTAATAAGGTTGCAATTCTTTCCAGAAAAAGAGGTCTTATGTCCACACAACTCAATTATATTAAAACTCTTTTTGGATTTTGCCACTGATCCCAGTAGACTATCAGACTGGGTGACATGAAATGTTATGGTTCACGTTTGTCTAGAAAGTCATTAATTCATAAATCCATTTAGTCCACATATTGCTCTCAAGTAAGTAGAAAGATGCAACTGATGTAAATTCATATCCTAAAAAAACCAACAGTACTGAAAAGTCAGACACTACAGCAGCAGTGGCATGCTTGCATGGTTCCACATGGCTCTTTATGCTGTCTGTCACCTTTTGCTACCGTCACCTGTTGTGCACATATATTTGTATAAGGTAAAGATGAATAGGTTCTCTGGACCTTTGTGCTTCATGTGTAATCCTTGTCAAATCTTATCACTCCTCTACACGATTATCATTTATTCCTGAATTTCGAGAATGCTTATAGGATTTTGACAACATGATAGTCAGGAATACAGCAGTAAAGAACAGTTACAACTAGCCCTCAAAGACACATATCTGAAGGCAGAGGTAAAGACTTCCTAGCCGTTATTAATCTCTAATTAGTTGTCTTTGAACATATTTTCAGAACTATCAGCTCATCAGACACACAAGTACCAATGGTGGACCGCATCTGTCATCCTTCTTCCTACGATAGCCAGTTTTGTTCTCTTAACTTTAGCTTCTGTGGTTTCCCTCATACATGACCAATGCATCTTCTATAGCAGTGTAGAAGAGCACAGACATTCACTGTGGTGCCAAGAGTGAAGAAACTCAGGAGTTTGTATTGTCACAATAGACATACATTGTACTGAATCTGACAGATGGGCAAATAAATTTGTTTACAGTATCAGAAAGGGCAGGGGTGTGGTGACCAGGCTTGGCATGATGCTGCCTAATGTTTATAATGCAAATGTTTCTGCATCTCTCTGAACACTAGCTTCATTGTCTATCCCTGCTTTTTATTACCTGACTACAGCACCTCTAAGTTCATGCCATTAGAGAATTGAGAAAGGAGAGTTTCTTCCTCCTAGACTGAAAATTCCTATTTTCTAGGGGCACACTGAATTGGGAAGCTGATAGCAATAAGCCAAAGCTTTTATCAGCACAATCTATGACTCAGCATTCTTATGGTCAGAGTGGGGTCTTCTATCAAAGCTACAAGGCAAGTTATGAGGTCGAGTACCCCATCTGTGAACAAAGCATGGGCCCTTAAATTCTCTCAATAATAGAGCCAGAAATGAAGTCCCCTAGTAGAGCTCTCTTGCCAATCTCTTCTTTATTATAATCAATTTTAAATATTTCTTGACATGTTTTTTAAATCTCTATCCCAGCTCCCATGTCAATATATCCCTGTTACCTATAAAACACATGCCTTCATTACAGGGGATACAGAAAACACACAAATATATTCTACTTATGAGCATAGACTAGGCAAACCAAAATTTCTATGGTAAGAGAAATTTTGAAGTCTTAACCATAGTGAAACATTGCCATTCAGAGAATAGACCCTGGCTCCAGGCAGACCTAGTCTCTTGAGAAGAGCCAAAGAGAGAGGCAGCCCTAGAAAACTTGTTTGACTACTCCAATTTACTTCAAGTTTATGGAGATGACTTAGTTCTTCATTGACTCATACATATATTATAAATGAACTTTTGGAGCATATATTTAGTATGCTTAACTTTGAAGTATCTCTGTTAATCTTAAAAGGTTGAAAGTAACAAGAACAACAAAATCTGGAAGGACAACTTGGTGGTTGAGAGCATGAACTGCTCTTCAAGAGAACCAGGGTTCACTTCTTGGAACTCAAAAAGAATGGCACACAACTACTATAACCCCAGATCTAGGAGATCTGATGCCCTCCTCTGACCTTTGTAGACACCTGCACACACATGAGTATACATACACACACACACACACACACACACACACACACACACACACACACATGCAGACACATATACATATGCACACATAAATATAAATTAAAGATTTTCCAAAGAACAACACAAATTCTTGTTAGTCCACCACAAACCTAGGCCTGCCAGATGTTTTATAATCATTTTCTACTAATAATACATGGAAAATGGTCATATGCACTTTCATCAGAAGGATGGAGGTACCTTTTGGTCATTACTTGTCCCACATGACTCTTGATACAGAAGACCTTCCGTGTCTGAATGCCCACCCCACACGTTGCTTCTCCATTCCAGCCAATGGTCACATTGAGTGCAGTCACAAGAGTATTTTCAGAGCAGGAACCCCAAGCAGAAGTCTCCCAGTAGAGCTGTGGACAGGAATGATCATTGCATAGACGGTACTCTTGGAGTTCCTGACTACTAGGGCAGGGCTTTCCACCTGTGAAAATTTTAAGGGAGAAAGAAAACATGAATTGCAATGCTAGCATTCTTGCTTTTGTTTTTTCTGCACCCTGGAGACCTAACCTACTGGATCCTTCTTACTCTAAGACCAGGAATTTGTGCCCTGTTCCAAATCTAAGGATAGTGGTATGTTCTTGTCTCCTAATTTAGCAAGCAGTAGGTCCATATTCAGCAGAATATAAAATTAATTTAGTCTACTGTCAACATATGAAGCACATATCTCTGAAATGAACTCCAAAGAAATCAGCTTTTCATTTGATATCATTATGTTTGTATAAACTAATCAGTGAGATAGACTAGTACAGGACCTTGGAACGACACTATGTCAAATGCACCCTATACATGAGACATAAAATAGGCCATGACCTTGGAGAGACACTATGTCAAATACATACTATATATAATTCCTTTTGTTAAGGAAGATGTTTTGTTTCTCAGACTGTCATTTTTAATGTACAAATTCCCCATCAAGTATTTTACTGCCATTTGAGAAATCCAGAGGCAACTGTTAAAAATCTAGTAAGAAAAACTCATCCTCAACTCTGGAATAGCTCTGACAACCCAGTATGCTCTGACAGAGAGACCAGGCAGATGTTCACCTTTACACCCCTGGCTGAATCAGATAACCAACCCTCATTACTATCTACTCTTTTACATTTTTATCCAGGGAAAAATGTAATATGTCTCTTAAGTATTGATCTTCCCTACCCATTCATACTACAATGTTTTATTCAGTGGGACAAATAGCTCAGATATTTAGCCTCTGTTTTGTTATTTTTATTCTAATTAGTACTAATCATTCCCTCTCATTCTAGAAAATCAAAGCTGGGATATATAAAAAGCAGATGCACTTTAAAAATAACAAAATTCTTCCTTCACCATGACCCTGGCCCTATTTCTCATGATCACAGTACTGAAATCTTGCTTAAGATGCGGCTCACAACAGGGGTCCCACTGTCCTGCTGTTCTAATGGAGCCAAAGACTGATGAGGCAGAGGGAGGACATGAAAGGGAGACATGTATCTGGGGATGGAGTCCATTGCTGGGACTGATGGGAGATGCTGTTCCTTTAATTTGTCGTGCAGTTACTATCCACATTCCCATAGCACCTTTTACCTTCAAAGCTATTTTCATGGCTTTCATATTCCCTCCCTGGCCCTTGGCATTAGGTGTTCTGGAAAAGGAAACCAGGACACAGATCAGTCCCTTATAGATGTTACTGGCACATCTTGGTGGAAAGTCAGGTCTCTAATTCCTGATTTGGAACTCTTTATATTAGACAGATCCAATTATGCTCCCAATTGTACAAGACACCTGAGCCTGGGTGCATGACCATATTTTGCTCCCTTCTCTAAGAAGTAGAAGGTAAAGAACACTCAATCCATTAGACTGGGTCATATGAGAGTTTGGATTAAAGCAATCCATGTGAGCCCAGACTAGATTAAAATTGAGGACTTACAGAAAATAAAGTGTGTGTTGGAATGAAATGGTTAACGCACATTTAACGAACACAGATATAAGATAAGCCTATTTACCTACAAGGCAAGAATGTTTCTGTTACTTATTCAATAATAAAACTTACAGGTGAAGCAATGAACCTGTTACTCACCTTCTCCAGCCAAAGCCAGGATAGAACGTGACCTGGTTTGTTTCCCATCTGAGTTTTTATTTGAACAGGACTGGGAGCAGGATGACCACACCGTCCACTCACTTAATACACAGTCCATTCTGCAGGGAATTTCACAAGCCATCCGTTCAGGAGGAGGAGGCACTGGACAGAGACCCCCTGATACTTCTTCTCCTGTAAGAAAACAGAGATAGTTGCTTAGTGATAAAAAAAAAAAAAAAAAAAAAAAAAAGGCCAACCCAAGGAACACACTAGTCCATTGCTTTCTCTATAATCCCACTTTATTTTGGAAGCCTTTAGCAGGTGTCCAAACCATGAAGTATAAATATGGAGGTACTGTCAGCTATCTGTAATGTTAATGTCAGGAAAGATATGTCAAAAAGGAATGTGATGTTTAAAAAGGTAGATAGCATGGGCAAACTCGCATTTGTCAGGACTTCACAGGGACAAAGTTGGCTTCTTCTAGAAACAATTTAGGCACGGATGGCTGGGGCTAAGTGTGACTGACATGTTAATGGTGAACACACAGTACACGTCTTCAAAGTGGAAACCAGAGGGCCCTGAAGGTCACAAATGATGCTAACCATCCTAGCTCACATTCTAAATGAGACTTTTACCATCCTAGTTACCTTTTCAGTGCTGTCTCTCAATATTTACTACCTAACAAACATTATCACGCCATCTTTGTCTTCTTTGTACAAAGGAATAAATAATTGAACCATGACATACAGAATATGTTGGCAAAAGTTGAAAGCCATTCTGAGATCTTTTCTAAGACGTTTGATAATAATCTGATTAACTTCTGAATAAATAATAATTATACTTAAAACCAGAGCGAAAAACACACCAAATATCAAGATTACCAATTTTGCTATTGACACAGGGCCTTTACTATCCATCTACAAATAACATTTACAGTCCTTTGATAGCATATCCTGCTATAATTTTTTAAAGTTTTAAAACAATGTAGAGTTTAACAATGAGCAGATGGTAAGACTAATGGGATCATTTCTAAGATACTTTTCATATCTCAAAAGATAACAATGGTTTCTTGAAAAATAAAACACATTTGGGTTGTTTATCATTATGACAGATTCTTTAGATATAATAATTTGATTTTTCTCCCTCTGTCCATTCACAGTCTCCTCAGACACAGAGGACACAATGAATAAAGGCACCATTTACTATTTGAAATAACAACATAAAATCTGGAATGACAGCTATAGGTTACAGGCAGTTTTGTCTGAGTGACTTTACAGTTTGGAATTTTCCTGTCATGATCAGTCTAACATGAAAGCAATTGCCAAGGAGATGAGCATTTATTGAGTACCTCCTTGGTGCAGGTGGCGTATTTTGCATATATTATACTTGTATTCATCTACCCTTAGGAGAAGCTCATTGGGGTCAGAATGCTCTGTCTTAGCTCACAGATAAGGAGTCCCAAGGTAAGAGTGGAAAACTGTCTCATGGTTATCCAGGGAAGAGTTGGGAATCACAGCTAAACCTCCTAATTCCTGAGCTTCCATTATCCCATTATCCATGCTATGGCTAATCCCCTGGAGATGGATATTCTTTTCCGAAGAAGTAAATAAAACAAGCTGACAGTCAGCCAGCCTGCCTGAAGGAGAAGACAGTGCATGGTGAATATCTGCATTCATATTTGTAAATGAGGCCAGGCTCATTGCCCTTGAGGTACAAATAAAATTTTTCAAGCATATTATGAGAAGTAATAGAGACTCCAGCAGATAATCAAGCTGAAAGCTCAGTTCCAATCACTCTCCGTTCAGTCTCAATCTATTTTCAGGGTGAGTCCACACAGCGCACCCACCCCCTCCACACACACACAGGAAGTCATCTAGGGCACCTCATTGCCACATGCGGAAGCCAGCAGGCTGGGGGGTGGGGGGGAAACTAAAAAAACCAACCAACCTACATCTAATCAAAATTTAATTCCCACTCTTGTGAATATGATTAGCATAATTTTAACACAAAGCATTCTAAAGTAATGATTTTGCAGAGAACATTTTCAGTAATAAGAGATACTCAGAAATCTTACGAGAAGTGGAAGGGGTAGACAGTACACTGGGAAGTATTGGGTTAAACACGGGTTCTGCTGTTGGAATTGACTAATTTAACAGGATATTGACTGTGTGAGTGAACATCAGAAATTTCCGGGGAAATAAATGAGATAGAGGGTTTTTCCTCAATCATTCACCAATGACCACACAACCTCCTCTTAAGGAATGCCTTTCTACAGCAAATAGAATCCTTTCACTATGCTTTAAAAACACCTTATATCAAAGAATTATAAAACTGTCTATTATTTAAGGAATGGAAACCATGGGCAGTGGAGGAAGGGGATAAAAACACAGGCTCGGTGGGTGTAAGGACGCTCCACAGAGCTCATGTTCATGATCCAGGTGAGCTACAGACATGCAAAATTAAAGTGAGACCAAAAATAAGTGGCTGAAATGTGCCACAGACAAAGCATGCTGGGATCCACAGCAGGGAACCTGGTGGAGTTAGTTAGTGTCATGATACACATTCAGACAAAACAGAGGCAGGCTGAGCTCAATGCCAATGAGGGGAAGATGTCTCAGCCAAGTGGGGGACACTACTAAAGGAACAGAGTCAGGAAAATAAAGCAATGTGGAAGGCAGACAATGCTGATCTTCTCTTGAGGTGAGGACGGGGGTGGGGTGGGGGGAGAGTTATCTGAAGTTGGATAATGAAAATGTGCAAACAAGTTCTTATTTACCCTCTTTCTTTTTTTATTGGATATTTTCTTTATTTATATTTCAAATGTTTACGCCATTCCTAGTTTCCCCACCTGAAACCCCCTCCCCTCTTCCCACCTTTCCCTGCTTCTATGAGTGTGCTCTCCCACCTACCCACCCACCCACCCACTCCTGCCTACTCACTCTCACATTCCCCTACACTGGAGCATCAAGCCTTCGCAGGACCAAGAGCTTCTCCTACTGATGCCTGATAAGGCTATCCTCTGCTACTTATGTGGCTGGAGCCATGGGTTCCTCCATGTGTACTCCTTGGTTGGTGGTTTAGTCCCTGGGAGCTCTGGAGGGTCTGATTGGTTGATATTGTTCTTCTATGAGGTTGCAAACCCCTTCAGAACCTTCAGTCCTTGCTCTCACTCCTCCATTGGAGACCTCATGCTCAGTCCAATTGTTGGCTGTGAGCCTGAATTAGCTGTCTCCTGAGAGGCTCTGCCAGCCTCCGACAAATACAAAGGAGTATGCTTGCAACCCTCTCTCTTTAAGCTCCCAGTTACTCTACCTTCTCATGACCCAAATTTTACCTCCTCTCAAGACATCCCACACTCATGTCTCTGAGCACTGACTTCAGGTTTCTAAAATGGAGCTGCCTCATGAACTGGTTTGCCGATTACTAGTGCAGAGCAATGTCAATATGCCCAGCAACATTCAGTACTTTGTCCTTGCAGGCTAATGCAGGCCTATGAACATACAGATCAGAGTAGCTTTAAGGAAACCAAACTGATAGTCAAAAGCAGTTCCTGCAAACCTCATGTGGGTTTTTGTGAAGAAATCACACTACAGAAAAGTCACAAAGGGCATCCTAGCAGCAATGTGTCCCAGCTAGTCAGGTGAGTGTTGGAAAGTAAATTGTAGCTACCAGCATTTATCCTCTAAAGAAGACCACTTAACATCCTTTACGTTCCGTTATCTCATTGTAGTAATGAAGTAAGGACATCACCATTTGAGGAGAGACCAAGGATGAAGGATTACTTAGACAACAACATACATTAAAAAGTAATTTAACACATGATAGAGTCATAATAGGAAGGAACTTAACAAGGTTGTTTGCCAAATGGTACACACACACACACACACACACACACACACACTCTTGCACACACGCACACATGCCAACCAGTAGACTAAGGATCTAAATCTCAGCTTTTGTGTTGTACCCATGGAACATACTGCCTTTATGCTTCTGCTGGGTACAAGTCAATGTCTATATAGGCTCTCATGAATGACAAATATTTATAATCATCTAATCTATTCTGCTGATGCAATGAACTAATAAACCCTTCAAAATCCCATCCGAGCATCCAGTCCTGAAAACCTTGCCTCTGTGTAGGCTTGTGTGCTTATGTGTCTATTGTATGTATCAAGCCATAGATAGAGAAGCGTCAAGATTATCTTGCTTATTTTCTTTTGGATGGATCAATGAGATCACTTACTCCAGGTATGTTCAGAAAATACAGCAACTTATGGAAGAGAAGCTAACCCATTATTGGTGATTATTCACAAGCTCAGATAATTTAATATCATAATAAAAGAAGTGTATGTTAAAGCAAAATTGAATTCATCTTCCAAGGAGAATACAAACTTACTCCCAGCCTTCACTAAACTCCTGGAGTCCATGCTGAATGAACAAGACTAGATGGTCACTTCTGAATGAACTTACTAACTACTGAATGATCAAGACTAGATGGTCACTTGTGAATGGACTTACTAACTACGGCGATTATCAGATTCTTTTGATCTCAGCAACAATGAAATATTCAATGTGATGAAATTATATGAAACGAAGTGCTTTAAACAATCTCTTGTTCTTTAGAACATTCACAGTAGTGTATAACATTAAAAATACTTACATCACATCAAACTTACGGCAAGTGGTTTCCAGTAATCTCGCTGTTGTCCTTTCCCTTCACCGGAGAAACTAAATAAATCATTGAGATCAAACATTGGCTGCTGAATATGTCAATACACTTAAGAATTGTTCTTGTCTGTTTCTTGGAGCACTGGCATTGAATGACAGCACTGACTTATATTATTTTTAATTATTATTTTGGTACTTCTTCTTGCTAAGTTCCCTGGGCTGGATTCTAACTTGGTTCCCCCTTGCCCCAGTTTCCTGAGTTGCTTAGACTGCAGATATCCACAACCAAACCTGGATCCAGCATTAGATATTAAATTAGAATTTTTATTTTTCCAGTTCTAGAATATATACTTATATATACTAACTAATGATAAACTGAAAATACTTTACAGCAGGTTCATTGTGGCCATTAAGCAAGAAACTATTCTAAACTGAATACTAGAATAGTTACCTGAGAATGGCTTTTTTTCTATTAGATGACTATATTTAACACATACATATGGGGTATTCGAACTCCTATGTCATGGTTCTATTACCCCCTTTTTATAAACAAATAAACAAATAAACAACATAGCACAAAATTCTGTTTCATAACATAGATTACAAGCATTCAAAGCAATAAAAGAAAAGGAAAAAACTTGAAATACCCACATGAAATATGCAGTATGATTTGAAACACAGACAGACATTTGGTTATTATGTCAACTTTAAGCTCCTTACTCTTCCAGAAATGATGTTCACTGGATACTTTATTGATATTTCTACTTGTATGCTACTGTACCATCTAAAGAAAATATTGAAGCCATTATCAAAAACACTCTACATGTCATAAAATTTTATGACCTATTTAAATCTCAGAAAAGAATGCCAATAAATGCTGATTAAATGCTTGCCAACAGTGGAGTAAGCTATCAGCAGACTTCTTTTCAGAACAAATTAAGTGGACTACATCTGTGTTTAATTCCATATTTTAAATCTAAATGTTACCTCCCAAGAAGCAAGTAGCCTCCAGGCCACTTCTAGACCATGATCCTAATCAAATAAAGACATACTTATATTTCAGTGCAATAAAATATGGAACCAAGACTCAGGGAGAAGCAGATCTCATTTACAACATTCTATTGTTGTCACCACTGTGACTACAGCTTCTATTTGCTTATTTCGGAAGTTAACAATTACATGTGTATCTAGTTTACACGCACAGGGAGAGGAACAAAGAAACTTGATGGTGTTATGCTATTAATAATAGTAATAGTAACAATGGCAGTGTCATTGTGGACATAGCAGTAGATCTAACATTTAGGGAATCGTATAGTGACCTAAGCTGACCGTTCCTACTACCAGCAGTGCTGTATTGACTATCTACATGAACATTATTTGCTTAGCTGGCACTACCACTAGACCTGAATCATAAAGATGATTAAAAACTTGATTTTTAAAAAATTTTTCACCTCATGTCTAAACTAAGCCTGTAATCAGATCTGCAAGACATTACAGGCTATGGTTTTATCCATTCGGATGTTATGTCTCCTGGCTCTCATTACAGACTGTTTATGACTCTCAGTTTGCTTTTCTTAAAGCTACCCTGATCTGTTTGTTCATAGACCTGCATTAGCAAGCAAGAACAAACTGCCCAATGTTGCTGGGTATATTGTTATTGACCTGCTCCTGATACTTTCTGTGTCTTTCTCCTTATATTCTTTCAGCTGAAAAGCAGTTGTGGGGAAGGGAGTCTGTGGAATTCATTCTTAGGCCATTGGCTATGCGATGACAAGAGAGACTTTGGCCCAGCAAAGGAAAATGCTTTCATTACCTGGTCCATGTAGCATGGCATGGCTAGAAATAGAAAACGTAAGCTTCTGAAAAGAAAGCAAAGTTGAATGGTAGAAGGGGAAAGCAGAGCCCACTGGGAAAATATGGGTAATCAACAAAACAGTACAACGTATGATGCAAAGGACATCACAAAAATCATGGGAAAAATAGAAGGATGTAGACACGTTCACAAAAGAAAATCAATGAAACTCTAATCACTGATATTTAGAGGAGTGAGAACAAAGTCAAATATAAATCCTGGTGATACCCCAAAAGAAATGCTAAAAGATAGTACTTCAGAAAAGGAATGATAGTAGGCAAATAAAAAGTATTTTCAAGGTAAATGTGTTTATAAAGGCCAGGAATAGGTAAAACGTATCTCTGAAGTGGACAAGATGCCCCTCTTAAGCCTTTCCACTAGAGCAAAGGTCCTGATGCTTAGAATACTATCAAGACAGTAGCCAACACTACACTCAGCACCATAGTGTAATCAGCTGGCCCCCACTCCCAGGCCTTAATAAAAGAAAACATATGCATGGTGCTTGGTAGATGTTAGCTCCCAGTGAAGTACATAACACATGCATTTCAAATTTACAGCAGGAGAGCAGGTTGATGTGTTAAGGGCTTGCACTGCTCTTGCGGAGGAATGGAATGATGTTCCGTTCTCAACATTCAAAGTAGGTGACTGGAAATCATGTGAAACTCTAGCTCCAGGGGAGCATCTTATGACACTGCTGCACTCATGTTCACACACCCACCTACACCCACATACTCTCTCTTCTCCACACTGTATATGCACACATCACTTAAAAGTAACAACAATAGAACTTCAGCGTTTATAAGAGTTCTGCAAGACAATACCTTTGTTCTGCTCAGCTTACAGATGATAATATCTACTTTTAGACAGGTTGAATAACTTTGTAAGGACAAATGGAAGTTCAGTAAGAGAGCCTGGAGTTTGAGTTTAGAAAGCTAAGCTCTGGAGTTCATGTCCGAGTCAGGACACTCCGTTATCTCTCATGTTCTCTGTCCTGGTGTCTTTGCCTTCTCTTTCCTCTCAGAACACTATGTGCACCTGGCTTCCAGTCTCATATGCTAAGTCTAATGGGAGTCCAGCACTGTAAGCCCCGCCACATATAACTTCATCAAGTTTGAGTTGTGAAAGTAGCTGCCTGAGTCTGGGAACACACTCTAGGTTCAAGGAGCAAACCATGGATGTTCTGTAACATGATGCCCTTGTACTGAACTGTCACACATTCTAGGAGAGAATAAGCATGATTTCTGTAAGGGTATGTGTGTATGTGTGAAATGTTGGCAACTTCACACTATAACTTCATTAGGAAGAAAATAGAAAGTTTTATAAAATTAAAAAGTATTTCATTAAGCTCCCAGCTTCCAATGTGGTCAGAGTGAGCAGTTGTCTATTCCATGTCACTTAGCAACCATGTGGCAAAACCAAATCTTTTTGGAGTTAATGCAGACTTATTATAAAACCAAACCAAGCCAAAGAACAACAACAAAAAAAGCACTCTATTTCTTTTGATCAATTCAAGTTGCAAAGAAAAATACCATTGTTGTCCTTTAATTTCACAGGTCCTCTAATTGAGTGATTTCTATAAAATACATCTTCGCAGGGTTGTAAGCACACATGCAGCCATGCTGCTGTTGGGCTCCTGTGAGGGTTTCACATTTCTGGTCCACACACTTTATACATAGCTATGTCCAACTCTACCCAAGTTCCTGTTTCCTGACCAGTCAGCACACAAGGGTTAGGAGTGCACAACTGATAGAGAGTAGCTGTCAGTTGAACCTATTTGTGCCTAAACACTCTTCTCTTGCTTCTTCTTTAGTCAATCCTGAAGTTGAAACACGTTCTGTCTTCTCCGTTTCTTCCCAAGGTGATTCTCTCCTGACCCAGGGAAGAGCACAATGTGGGTCATGGCCTATGCCGACCCTCTGAGACCTACAGTCTTCCTTTTTTATTGTGCAAAAAATCTAGTTCCTTGACTTATTTAATCCCCTTTTTTCTATTTTTATAGCTAAGGATCAGGATTCCATTTTTCTTCACTGATAGTATTAAATCAGAAAAACTCTGAAGTGGAGCCAGGTGTTCTTGCACACTCCTGAAACTCCTGCACACAAGCAGCTAAGGCAGGAGGATCTTGATTTCAAAGTCAGCATGGACTATGAAAGGAGTTCTACGCTACTATGAGATATATAGTGATGTCCCATCTCAATAAAACAAAACCTATCCTACCTTTTCTAAATCCAGTGGATGGCTTAACACGGGGATTATATTGTTCAAAGGGCACAGAAAAACATGAGGAATGTGTCATACCTGTTTGATGTTGAAGCCAAGTTTCTCAAGAGTTTTTTTTTTTGTTTTGTTTTATAACGAAATAATTTTACACATAAGTAAGAATAAAAGAATAAGTATCCATCCTCTATAACATAGTAAGAAACACTGAAACAAACAGTGTTGGAGGGAAGGGAGAACTAGTATAATCATATTTTAATTAAAATGTTAATGAAAAATAAGCAGTGCAATATAAAGTAAAAAAAGTATTTTGTGTGGTGTGTGTGTGTGTGTGTGTGTGTGTGTGTGTGTGTGTGTGTTCAGATTTGAGGCAGGGACTCATGGAACCCAGGCTAGCCTTAATCTCATTATGTATCTTAGGATAGTCTTGAACTCCTGATTCTCCTATTTCTACCTGTCAAGTTCACAGACTGCAAATGTGTACCATTTAAAGAGGAGGAATGGGGGCTGGTGAGATGGCTCAATGGGTAAGAGCACTGACTGCTCTTCTGAAGGTCCTGAGTTCAAATTCCAGCAACCACATGGTGGCTCACAACCACCCACAATGAGATCTGACGCCCTCTTCTGGTGTGTCTGAAGTCAGCTGCAGTGTACTTATGTATAATAATAAATAAATCTTAAAAAAAAAAAAGTTGTCTTATTGGGGCTTCTGGCAGGCCCTAGAGCCTGCTATTTAAAAAAAAAATAAAATAAAGAAGAGGAACAACATCAGGTCAGATTGTCTTTGGCACTCACCAAAATGTGACCTTGAAAACTTACATTTGTTCACGCCCTAAGCATGAACAATGAATGCAGAGAGGGACTGAATGTCATCCCTGGTTATATTATCTGGGCTGGTGATAGATCAAAGAGCTAATACAAAAGAATACTTGGAAAATTGCAAACTACGATTTATATATAATGTGACTTTTTGTTATGGGTGAAAATGAGAAAAATGTGCATTCCAAATAGAAAAAATGATCTGGGCCAAAGATATTCATCCCAATTTTGTCCTAGGTGGGAAACGACCAGGAGAATTGCAATTATTTTGAAAACATGAGTAATAGCCAGTTAGCAAGCAGTGTGGAAAGGACTAGACTAGTTTCAATAAGAGGTTTCCCTTTAGGAAGCACTCAGGTTGCCTGGAATTTTTTTAATACTGAGAAATCAATACTTTTAAGTTAGACCAGACAAGTCAATAGAGTAAACTGATGCCATGTCAGTGATGAATAATCATCCCTCTGTAATTAACTTTCAGGAACATAATTAAGTGCCCATACATGGGAAATGTATCACAATTTAATTGCACAATCAAGAGGTTGTCAATTTCTCTAAATAACACAAATGGCAAAGAGCATTCCCAACCACACCATTGATTGCTTTCCTATGAATAATCTAAAAATGGAAAAAATAAAGTCAAGGGGTATGAACTTCATGAAGATTCTTCCAGAAAGTAATTATAAGTTTGCTCTTACCCCTATTATTTATCATCACTCATAACTTTTTATATTATCAGTGATAAATTCACCTTTTGTATTATATAGATCTTACATGTTTTATAAAGTGAATCAGCTGGCATAGTCCATGATATGAGCAACTCTGTAAAAACACACACATACATGCATGCACGCATACATGCATACACTCATACCACCCAAACACACACATATACACACAGACACAGACACACAGACAAACAGACACACACCCAGCTCTGCTTCCTTTCTATCCTAACCCTTGGAAATAACTGATCTCTTTTCTGTCCCTTTAGTTTTCCTTGTGTCCCGAGAATGTCACACAAATAAAATTAGGCAGCCTGCATCCCTGAGGTCCTACTTCTTGTGCTTAGCCAAGTGTACATGGGTTCATCTGCTCTGCCCCCCTATCAATAATTCATCCCCTTGGCTGCTGAGTGGTGCTGGCTGCTTTATGGATGTAGCATATTTTGTTTACCCACTTCCCTGCTGAAAGACATTTGGGTTATAGCCTGGTTTCCATGATTACTCACTGCTGAACAGGGTTTTTTGGTTTTTTGTTTTTTTGCATCAATATAAATTTTTATATCTCTTGGGCAAACAATTAAGGGGGAAATGTTGAGAACTGACAAACTTCCAAAGCCTTGTGCCATTTTGCCTGGCCATGAAGAGATGGGCAGCAGGCCTAGTTGCTCTTTGCCAACAGCCACACTTGCTATAAGATCTGGTACTTTTGTTTCTTATTATCTCCTTAGGACCACAATAATAGCATTCTACACTGTAGTTTTAACCTGCAATTCTCCAATGGCTTATGGTCTTAGACATCTTTTCTTGTGTTCCTCTTCTATCAGAATCTCTTATGTCAGTATCTCTTTGCAATCGGAGTCACAGATTTAATTGATTTTTACTATTGAGTTGTGGACGTTCTCCATATATTCAAGATACATATCATCTGTTAAATATGTTTTGCAAATGTATTCTCAGTCTGTGTTTTTTTCTAATTATTACTTAACTCTATCTTATGTAATATATATGTGTATATGTCGAGGAATACTTCACATATGGTATATCATGTGTATGTTCATGTGTATACATGTATGAACACATATGTGTGTATGTTAGTGTGGAGGCCAGATGTTGACATTGGAAGTCTTCCTTGATCACTCTAAACAGTGGTTTTTGTTTCAGGGCCTCTTGCTCAATCTGGAGATTCCTGACTTTGAGATACTAGATAGCAAAATAACTCTACAGATCTTTCTGTCACAGTATCCCCAGTGCTAAGATCATAGGTATGTGCCATCATGTCCAGAGTTGTATGTAGCCTCTTGGATCTGAACTCATGTTTGCAAGGTAAGAACTTTAATAATTAAGTCATCTTCCAAGGTTGTTGTAAATTATAGAAATTTTTTTTTTGCTATGAAAAGAATTTAAGTGTACATATTAGGTGTTAGAATTTAATAATCTTGTATGAAAAGGAATCTACAGATGGTCAGGGTATACAACTAATGCCACTTCTTTACATGTGTTGTTAAAGCCTGATTTTTCCATGGTAAAAAAATAATTGTTCATAAAACAATGTAGGGTCCAGAATCATAGATGTTGTAGCAAGAGCAGGTAATGAAAACTGTCTTCTTTTCATATTGATATTGTGTAGTGTTCTTTTAATATAGCCTATAATGCCTATATAAAAGGACTTGTATTCTGACACCAGACTTATGCAATGTCAACTACATAGTAGGTCTCCATGAATCCTGGCTACAGTAAGTAGGTAGTAACAGGAAATATATTGGTCTATTTCTAGGGTTTTTAAAGTATTGGCTTCCTTCAGGTCAAGATTGTAACTCCCAAATCACCTGACAGGCAATATACTGCAGTGGCTCTAGAGTCAGATTTTTCTGAAGTCAATTTCCTCATCCCCCATTTATTTGCTGATTCTATTTAACTTCTCTGTGACTTAGCCTTCTCATCTTTCCATGGAGACAGGTTTTACAGAAAGACTGGGGCATAAGAATTTAGTTCATAATCTTATACTCTTTGGTTACTATAAGAATACAATAATTTGATGCAAATACACACAAATACTAAAATGGAGACTTGTTACAAAATAATGATAAATAATATAAAATACAACCTATTAGTAACTTGTTTGAAGTAATGGAATGTTTTCATTCAAATATATTCACATTCCTACGCCTCCAGAAAGCTTGACTTTAAATAGAGTATATGAAGAGAAAAATAAGGTGTCTTTTCTTGAATTGTTAGATTTTTTTTTCTTGGTGGGGTAAAACACATGTTTATTGCATGCCTACCATTTCAGCTATTGTAGTATTTACAGATACTGCATTTATATACCATACATTTCAGAATGTATGATGAATGTGCATAGCTCATTAGCTTCTAAGAGTTCTTTCTGTGAAGAATATCACAATAGAGCATACAAGAGCTAGTCAGTTTCACTGACCTTATAATTATTTGTAATAATGTTTTGTGTTCCGCTTTCAAAAGTGTTCTTGATATTTTTTTCCATGTTAGACCTCCAGCTATTAAACAGTTCCTATTCAATGTTGTAGGATATGACAGGGAACTCACTCACTGCCAAGGAAGTACAGCAGAAACTATAGAGGAATACTGCCTTTTGGCTTCCTTGCAGGCTCATGACTTACATAGCCCAGAACAACCTGCCCAGGGAATGGTGCCACCCACAGTGGACTTGGACTTTCTGAATCAATTCACAACTCTTCTACAGATTGCTTGTAGAGAAATCTGATCTAACTCTGTTGAGGATTCTCCTATCAAGTATCTCTCAGCTTTGCCAGTTTTCCAGTTAAAGATAAGCAAGATGATAATTCTCTCATTAAAATGATGGGAGCTGGGTGGTGGTGGCACACACCTTTAATCCCAGCACTTGGGAGGCAGAGGCAGGTGGATTTCTGAGTTTGAGGCCAGTCTGGTCTACAGAGTGAGTTCCAGGACAGCCAGGGCTACAGAGAAACCCTGTCACGAAAAACCAATAAAATAAAATAAAATAAAATAAAATGATGGGAAATAATAAAGACCATAAAATAATGAAAGCATAATGCATTTTCCACTTTGTTTCATAAGATTAAATCAGATATAGATCATAATATCACAGAATGGAGTACACATACATGTGCTAACACTCAGTTTGTTCCACTACTTGTGAGAACTCAGGTTCAAAAAAATCAAATAGAAACTAAGCGATGATAACTGAAAAGTAGAATTGTCAAAGAATAAATATTGAATATACAATTTTTTCTGATATTTTCTTTATTTACATGTAAATTTCTCCTTTCCCAGTTTCCCCTCCAAATAACAAAGAAACAAACAAAAACAACAAAAACAAACCCCTGTTGCCTCCCCCTTCCCCATGCCTGCCACCCTGCCCTCTCCCACTTTCTGGCTCTGGCATTCCCCTACATTGGGGCACAAAACCTTCACAGGACCGAGGTCCTCTCCTCCTATTGATGATCGAATTTGCAATCCTCTACTATACACATACTGCCTGAACAATCAGACCCCTCCATGTGCAGCCCTTGGTTGGTGGTTGAGACCCTGGGAGCTCTGAGGGTACTAGTTAGTTCATATTGTTGTTCATCCTAAGGGGCTGCAAACCCCTCAGCTCCATTCTAAAGTCATATATCACAGAGTAACAGTTGAAAGTCTGCACAAATAGACATGTTCTCATCCTGAAAGCAATTAGACATGGCAGAAGGTTAAAAATTTCTCCTGTAAATTTTTAAGTAGGACATCCTTTTAGTATCATATTAAAATTGATCATGATACCACTTCCAATTAAAATAATTCTAAATTGAAATAGCTCATTTGTCTGTCTTCCAAAATTAATCATTACAATCACCAAGTTTGATATTATTAACATCCCAGTCAGTGTCAAACAATTCAAAGAAAAATATATTAAGTTTAAAATGTAAATGAAATACCTGGTGAGATATTTCAAAATAAAAGGAGTAAATGTTTCAAAACTCTCAACACTCTTTTTGACTCTAGTCTTGATTGTGTCATTTAATTCAAATGGCATGCTTGAAGGAACAATAGATGAAGAACACAGCCATCTGAAATCTGTAGACTCTGAAATTCTTTTGTACTTAGACCAAAAATAAACCTGTTTTTACTTCAGGATTATTTTATTTGATGTCTGTATTATGTAAGAGGTCAGGTCAATATTAACATTGTGAAGACAGTTATTGCCAGCAAGACTTGGTTTCATTGCAAACAGTTTAGGAACATTAGACATCTCTCATCACTTATTTCATTCCAGCTTACCTAGTAGCTTAAAGAAATAATTTTCTCATTCCTCTAGAACAGTGGTTCTCAACATGTGGATCACTAACCCTTTAGAAGTTCACATATCAAATATTTATATTATGATACATAACTAAAGCAAAATATTAGTTATGAAGTAGCAACAAATAATTTTATGGCTAGGGTCACCACAACATTAAGAACTATATTAAAGGTTCAGAGTTAGGAAGGTTGAGAACCACAGCTCTAGAATGATAGACTAGATTGATAGACTCATCTCATTATTTGTGTATAGACATTTACTTTCTGAAATGGAACAAATATCTGGCCAAACATGAAGGCCATACAACATATAAAATTACTATAACATTTGCCCTGACAGAAGAGGGAGTGTATCATACATACTTCAAAATTGCTAGTACTTAGAGCAGCATCAGACTCATAGTAAGTACTAAATAAAAGCTAATTGAATCAAACTTAGGATGACCAAATTATGAAGATGATTTGGCATCTGAGACATTTCTTCGGATATGCAAAGTGAAAGTCCAAACAAAAAGAAAATGTTACGTGTGTAAATTTACCTACATCTGGATATCTTACTACTACCTATTTTGGCTAAACTTTTATGGCAAATAATCCTGAGTTTGAAGTCTAGATTGTCCATATTAATTGTGTGACTATCGACAAATTATATGCTGGTTTGATTATTAAAATTGGCAAATGATGACATCACTGGACTTATGTGATGATTAAATTAAGAAAGATTAAGGCAGAATTTAGCAAGTATTCCATATGTATTAGTGGTGATAATGGTGTTGATGGTGATAATATGTCTACCAACCTTCTCTAAAGCCTTTAGATTTCATAAGTTTACTGTAAATACAGTCAAGACTGTGAAAACCCTTCTTACATTAAGGGTCAGGAATGAGGCTAGGAAATGATTGGCATAGCAATACAACACATGTATAAAATTCTCTGAAGCACCATATGATTTGAGAGTATGCCCCCTTTGGGTGCTTGGTTTGCTGGTTCTGGATTCTAATTTTGTTTGTGATACTCTTCCATTGACATATATTTCCTCAGGGGCAAGGCAGAGAGAAAATTCTGGATGGCAGAAAGGCTGTGTCTATAGGACATATTTTCAACAAGGGCTCTTATTTAAATAATCAAAGGTGACTAAAACTGGCAAGATTGAAAACAGCAAAATTTTCACAGGTGTTTAATTCCCACTATGTACATCTCCGGGAAGCTATTAGTGGGGAACTGCCCAGGGGTGACCTATGGGAAAATCAGAGAGGGAGCAAGCTGCACACGCATGCAAATTAGAACCGTGATGTTGGCACCTGGACTAGTGGGCCTTTCCTATGCTAGCCTGTGACTCTTGGCCAACCTTAGAAATGTCACAAACTATTAATGCTTAACTATTAGCCCATTTTGAGTATGTAGCCAAAGCAAAACTAACTCAAAAATCTTGCTGACATGCCAAGCCCATCTATGGACATATGGGCATTATGGGGGGGGGCACTATGTCCAACTCACAAACAACTGTATGCAGTTTACTGCCAGACTACAAGTTAAGGTCCCACAATTTAGTATCTATGACATTTTTAGCAAAGTGGAAAGGGAGATCTGCTTAGTTTCTCTCATTTATTGCTTTTCCTAAAATCTCAAGTCTGTCAAGAATAATTTTGGTTCATTCTTCCAAACTGATATGTATAAATGGAAATGGAAGAAGTCCCAAAATAAAGAATAAGCCCCAAAGTTAGAAAAAGTAATATTATTTCTCTAACTCAAGAAACATTCTCCAGTTTGCTACACTATTCAGCTATTATAATGGAAGAAAATTTCTTGCCAACTGCTTTCGGCAGAATTTTTTATAACAATATGTGTAAAGAAATAAGTATGTAAACAGAGGAAAATATTAAAACTTTCAATGTTAATCTATATTTTAAAACCCCAGCCTATCTTGACAAACTTTCAAATACAGAATGCATGAAGTTCATAAAATATATATGAGTGTGATTATATTACGGTTTCTAATTTACTTTCCCCCCTTACAAAATTCTGCCTTTGAATTCTTATTTATTATGGCTTTTATTCAATTGAGTACTCAGGCAGAAAATACAATAAAGCTTTGCTAATTTCATAAAATATTGAAACATTGACACTGCAAATAGAATTTCACTGTCTTTATGCACTTCTGGGTCTATCTCAGAGGGCAATCTAAAAACCTATTTAAAGAACACATAATTTCCTAGGCCTCTATTCAGAAAAATTACCTTTACTATATTATAAGAGACATATTTAAAATTTGAAAATACCATTTTTATTTGCTCCTAAGTAGTCAAACTTTAGTTTGTGAAAAGTAAGAAATCAAAGTAGAAAATAAATGTGGCTAATATCTTGATACCAACCTCCAAACTGTACCTCCCATCCTCTTGCAAGCTCTGTATCATCCAGAAAGTCTCCTCAACAGATAAAGGTTGCTTCTAGATAACTAGTGTTATAGATAAATATTTTAAAAGAATCATTTACAGTGTTTTTATATCTGAAATTTATAGGTCCCCTGGAACTGGTGAAGACATTGAGGATTCATGAGTATGCTCCTCCCAGGCAAACATATATAAGTACATTGCAAATTCAAGCAAGTCTGTAAAAAGACTCTTGTAGGAGATAAATGGGTATTAGAGAAAATAATGTGCATTTCAAAAGCACTTGCGGAAGGCTTAGTAAAGAACTCCATGATCTGCATGCAGTATTAGGCTTTGGAGAGATTTGCCTGTCCAACACTGTGATGTTGTTTGGGGTAGTAATCTACAGGATTAATCTTTATCATGAGCTACCTCTTTCTCTAGAGGCTTGATTAGCTCACCTTCAGAACTGATTCGTCCCATGTTTAGCTTGGTTTTTATCAGAGTTCATAAGAAAATTTACATAAAAATGTTCGTTTTTTTTTTTTTT